>NC_141101.1:27895637-28058137 GCF_041138505.1 Cibotium barometz | reverse complement strand
CTATTCCCTTGTAAACTTTGATTTGATTTATTTCAAAAGAATATGTAAATAGCTTAAAAGCCATTAAGCCTCAGTCATACCTCAACCGTGAGGGATACAAGACCTTTTCAAAGGATTTGTGTAAAAGAGGAGGAAATTCTTGGACTTTTGTGTAAGAGAAGGAAAACTAGAACCTCTTAGGTAAAGGAGTTGAGAGGTTTATGTGATTTTATGGGCCATTGGATGGAGATTTGAATCAAGGGCATAGAGAGATTGTTAACCTTTTTGCCAAAACCACTTTTGCATAAGTGAAACCCACGCTTCTCTTCACAAAAACCACCTTTTGATTTCTTCATGCTCTCCCAAAAACCTGCCGCATTAATGGAGTGAGCACGTTCTCAGCTTCATCTATATATAATATAACGGGGAGATCGTTGACTTTTCGAATGCTACCACGTGGCTCAATTTTTAGGAGCCCCTTGCCGTGTGGCACTCAAGTGCATGGCGCCCCCACCTCATAAAACACCTGAGCTGTCAAAAGATGCCGTCCATGCCACGTGCAAACCTGCGTCTGCATGGCGCCCCCCTCATTTACCCGTCCCGCCTCGGTTCTTAAATGGATGCAGAGAGGGTGACCTTCTTCTTAAATGGCTGTAGAGTTCGTGGTGGTCCCACCTTAGCCCGTCAACCGTTTCTGTCCCATCCACTGCATGGAGGACACCTCATTCACCCATCTCGCCTCAGCCGTTCTTCTTGAATACACGATGGCAGAGGGTGACCTTCTTCTTGAATGGATGCAGAGTTGGTGGTGGCGGTGCGCAGAGGGCGACCTTGAATATATGTAGGTTTGGCACGTTTGCTTTTCATTTGGTGGAGTTGGTGTCCATCGTCTCGTCGAGGTTCTCAACACACACCAGTGACCTCTCTCTCTCTCTCTCTCTCTCTCTCTCTCTCTCTCTCTCTCTCTCTCTCTCTGTTGCTTTTTTCAGGTTTGCCATCGCCACTATTTTCTCATGTTTGCCACGCCCAGAGTACGCTCACCCATCTCTCTCTCTCTCTCGGTTTTGCTTCAGGTGACTGCTCTCTCTCTCTCCCAGTTTCTCTTTAGGTGACTGCTCTCTCTCTCTCTCACACACGCACACACACACACGCACACACACGCACACACACACATACACACACACACACACACACAAATGTTGCTTTTTTTTTTCAAGTAGCCCAGAGCCATCTCTCTCTCTCTCTCTCTCTCTCTCTCTCTCTCTCTCACACACACACACACACACACACACACTGTTGTTTTTTTTCTATGGATGAAAAAAGAAAGCGTTGTTTTTTTTTGCTATTTCAGAGTGCGCTCAGCCATCTCTCTCTCCCCTGGTTTCACTTCGGTTGACTGCTCTCTCTCTCTCTCTCTCTCTCTCTCTCTCTCTCTCTCTCTCTCTCTCTCTCACTGTTGTTTTTTTTTTTGGCTATGGATGGTTGAAAAAAAAGCCTCAGTCATTTTGTATCCCTCTCCCCGCACAAGAGGGTGTCGTGATCTGTTAGGTTGTAGCACAGTGAATCAAGACGCCCGTTGCCCTCTCTGTCATTGTGTATATTCAAGAACTGAGGTGGGATAGGTGAATGAGGGGGGTGCCATGTAATGGACGCGGGTCTACACGTGAGGCGGTTGGGCGCTTTATAGGTTGGGGGCACCATGCACTTGAGTGTCCATTTTTAGGAGGCCTGATTTGTATGTGTGGGCCGCGGGCCAACTAGGCTATGTTAGGCTATGTCAGTTGGCTAGGCTGGTCACTCAGGCCCAAAGAAAAAGAGAGAGAGAGAGGAGTTAAGACAGACTCCACATGTGAGAGAGAGGAGTTAAGACGGACTCCACATGTGAGAGAGAGAGAGAGAGAGAGAGAGAGAGGAGTTGTGTGCTGTATTTGTTGTATGCGTGTGATAGAAAGAGAGAGAGGAGTTAGACTCATTGCGTGTATGTTTTTTTTAAAGGAAATGAAGGTTCCAGCATCAACCATTAATAAAGGAATCTAGGATGTTTAAATACTTTTGGATTTTCTTCCTTGCTTATCCATTTTATGATCTTTTTAGCTTGACACGTGTGTCGCTTGGATGTATGTTTCCCATGTTATGTTGTTTGAACTTCTATTTTATGTTTATAAATTAGACACATGGTGACACACACACACACACATGCACACACACACACACACACACACAACATGCAAGGATGCACGTACATATTACAAAATTTGACTTTGTATAATGTATTTTTTATTTTAAATAGAGAGCAAGTTCAAGATGAGACTGTTTTCAAGATGAGCCAACCACACACACACACACACACACACACACACACACACACACACATGTAGAGCACACATGGATGCACGTACATATGCCAAACGTTGTATAGTGTAATGTATTTTAAATAGAGAGCAAGTTCAAGATGTATGTTACCCATGTTATGTTTTTTGAATATAGCTATGGGAGCATGTGAATCATAAAAAGAGAGAGAGTGTGTGTGTGTGCCTACATACCTACACATATGGTGACACTCACACACACACCCACACACATGCACACCCACAAACACTCCCACACACACACACATGGATGCATGTACATATTACAAAAGTTGTATAATATAATGTATTTTTTATATAGAGAGCATGTTCAAGATGAGAAACACACACACACCCACAAACACAGCATACATGGATGCATGCACATAATATTACAAAATTTGTATGGTATAATATATTTTTTATTTTAAATAGAGAGCAAGTTCAAGATGAGACTATTTTCAAGATGAGACTATTTTCAAGATGAGCCAACACACACACACACACATGTAGAGCACACATATGCCAAAAGTTGTATAGTGTAATGTATTTTAAATAGAGAGCAAGTTCAAGATGTATGTTTCCCATGTTATGTTTTTTGAATATAGCTATGGGAGCATGTGAATCATAAAGAGAGAGAGAGAGAGAGAGAGAGAGAGAGAGAGAGAGAGAGAGAGAGAGAGAGAGTGTGTGTGCCTACCTACATACACATATGGTGACACACACACACACACCCACACACACGCACACCCACAAACACTCCCACACACACACATGTTGAGCACACATGGATGCATGTACATATTACAAAAGTTGTATGGTATAATGTATTTTTTATAGAGAGCAAGTTCAAGATGAGCCACACACACACACACACACACATGTAGAGCACACATGGATGCACATATAATTAGAGAGAGAAAGATAGAAAGAGAGTGTGCCTACATACATATACACATATGGTGACACACCCACACACACACACACACACACACACACACACACACACACACCCACACACACACACACACACACACCCCACACACACATGGTTGCTTGCGCGTATAATTAAAAAAGTTTTAAACATAGAGAAAGTTCAAGATGACACATGTAACACATAGATTACACATGGTTGCTTGCGCGTATAATTAAAAAAGTTTTAAATATAGAGAAAGTTCAAGATGACACATGTAACACATAGATTACACATGGATGAAAATATACAATGGCAGAGAGAGAGAGAGAGAGAGAGAGAGAGAGAGAGAGAGAGAGAGAGAGAGAGAGAGAGAGAGAGAGAGAGAGAGAGAGAGAGTAAACACGTGTGTGTGTGTGTGTGTGTGTGAATCCTTGATTATGTGGTTTTTGTGTTTAGGGGTGGGCAGTTTTGTAAATGCAATTTTAAAGTATAGAAATATAAAAAAGAATGCCATATATTTTGTACAAACATGAGAGAGAGAGAGAGAGAGACAGAGAGAGAGAGAGAGAGAGTTAGTGCAACAAAAGTTAATAAGTTGTATTTATTTCCATTTCCATGTATCTATAAGTTGTATTTATTTCCATTTCCATGTATCTATAAGATTGATGTATATATGTGTATACATACATACATACATACATATATAGACAAATCTAAAAATATTCCTTTCTTTGTTACACTCTTCATTGTAGGAGGAGGCTTCTTTAAAATATTCATGTTTTTTGTGCAATATGCTTTTTAATTTTCATGGTGATCTTTATAATTAGATGTGTTTATTTACATGTCACATCTTTGTATATCTTTACATGTCACATCTTTGTATAAACACATCTTTATAATTAGATGTGTTTATTTACATGTCACATCTTTGTATATGTTACACATCTTTGTATATCTTTGCACATAGTAGCTACAATTTTGATTTATATACACATGGACACAGTAATCATACATCTACTTACCTATATGTACGTATGTATAATTGACAGAGATGGAGGTGACTTGCATTTTCTTTGAGCACATGAGGAGTACTCTTTCCTTTAATGAAAGGGTGAATTTGGCTTCAGAGTTTGAGTTTGGGCCATGGATGGTTCATGCTGTTGGATGGAACGATGTTTTTAAAATTATTATATGTTTAGATTTAGAAAAATTAAAGAAAAATATTACCATAATGAATATTAAAGAAAGTCTAGGCCTGCTTGATCTTTATGAAATAGACTATAATGTCACTGGCCCCCAAGAGATCAAGTACGTCAAGTATTTGACAAATTTATTAAATGTATCCCAAAGCATAAGTTCATTCAAAATAAATATGGTTGTGTTCTTCTACTATGACCATTGGTATTTAAATAGTCTTTATATTTTTTTTTACAAATACTGTCTTTGTCTCTCTCTCCTTTTCTTATGCTCTCTCTCTCTCTCTCTCTCTCTCTCTCTCTCTCTCTCTCTCTCTCTCTCTCTCTCTCTCTCTATTGCTAACTATAAAGAAGATCATAATTGTTATTGATGTGAAGTTTGATTTTGTTTTATGCAGAAACATGGCGTTAGATATTTTAAAGTTGACTTATGACAATAATAAATTGTCAGATACGATCTTCCTTGAGGAGATGCCACAATTAGGTTTTTTGGGTGCCAACCTAGCCCAAAATGGGAACTTCTTGGGTTTGATGAATGGGATAATATTAACCCACAATATATTTATGTAGTCTTAGACCCTTACAGGCTAGATGACAATCTCAAGATTCTCTTAATCAAAGAGGCATTGGGATTACTAGATGGATTTTACATTGTGGGTAGCAGCTATAGGAACCTTGAGGAAAATCACTTCATTATTAGAAAATATTGAAGTGCATTCGAAGGAAATTGATGAAGTTAATGATGTAATTATTTTTGAGGTTATTGATCGTTATCTCTCTCTCTCTCTCTCTCTCTCTCTCTCGCACACGTACACAGACACACACATGTAACACACAAATAGTTACCCTTGTCTTTGAGAAATCGAGAGAGAGGGAGAGAAAGAGAGGGATCATAAGTTTTTTGTTATTTTGGTTTGTGTGTGTGATTTTTTAGAGGCAAGGCACAAGGTTACTAGCCACCAAAACTGGTGGTTTGAATATCATTCTCTCTTCAACTTGAGGTAGGTCTTATTGTTGCCCTTTGTTCTCTATCTATTTGTGTATTTGCAGTTGAGAGAGAGAGAGAGAGAGAGAGAGAGAGAGAGAGAGAGAAGACACTGCACATTAAAATACTTTGTATATCTCGTACTGTCTCATTGAATGCTTCAAAATTGATAATTGGAATAGCAAATGTGAATGTTGTGATGTTTTTTTGTGTGTGCACATAAATAGTACCTTAGTGGCATAGGACATTGTGTTTGATTGTAGAGTAAGCTCTAGAGAGAGAATATATGACCTAAGATAATATTCAAAAGTTTAAGGATCTTCAATTTGGATTTCAGCAAATGAATGGTAACAACGGATAAAAAGCCGTAGTGGAGGCATGTGGACCTTCCAATTCTGATGTGGCTTTGTCTACCCCGCCAAAGTTGATGAACGTTCGTGTTGTAAAAAACCTTGCTTGGTCAACGTCTCCAATAGAACAACCAAGCACTAAACGTCTATAGACTATTGTGAACATATGTGAGCGGACTGAGAAAAATCAAGTTGCTTGCAAAGAGTTCTTAGATGCCATTTGGGATGAGTTTTGTGGAAGTGGCACTCAAAGGGGAGATATGATGAGAGATGAGTTGACACATCATCTTTATCGTGCTCTTAATCATAGTGCTCACATGGAGGCCAACCAATTAGACATGATTTCCTTTATGGAAAGTTTGTATGTTGAAATTGGGGAGCGTCTAGGTGGATGTGTAGGGAATGTAAAGAACAAGCCGATTCATTAAAAGAGCAAGTACAGACATTAGGTTCAGAGATATTGAGTCTAAAGATAAAATTAATCGACTCAATTCTATTATGAAGGAGATGAGCCGTATGTTGGAAAGCAAGACAATTGCTTAGAGATTTTGTGAGAGCATGATGTTTTTGTCTAGGAGAAAATTATACTTAACTTTCATGCTTTGACACTCCGGGCGATATTAATGAATTTCCTATTTTCTCGAAGTCTTTATATATCCCTTTTGTATTTTATTCTTTGCTCTTTCTTTCTTTATCTCTCAACATGTTTTATAGTTCTATGTTTTTTTCTTGGTTTCTCTCTCTCTCTCTCTCTCTCTCTCTCTCTCTCTCTCTCTCTCTCTCTCTTTGGAGTAATGCCTTTATTGGCAAATAAAGGTGAGAGATGGAGAGAGGTTATCACTTATTAGTGCAAAATTGATTGTATTTGTCTCTCTAAATCTCTCTGATAATTACACAATGTTTGCTAACATGCGGAGTCTATCCTTGAGAGTAGGGTCATATATGTGATATACGTGCTAAGATCATACGTGAGGATAATGGCACTTAAGGTAGAATAAATTTAATAAGACAATAAATGTAAAAATAAAATTAGTAGTTATTTTTCTCTTTTTCAAAGCAATTTGAAGATGGCTAGGAGCTATACATATGTAAGCTCAAACCAAGTCCGTCGGCTTAAAATTTTGGATGTAACACGTGCATCTCTTTGTAATTATTCACGAACAAGGGCTAGCATTCGAAAACAAATTCATGTTAATTTAATGGATTACTTCAATGTAAATGAGATCGAAACATTTGGAAGGGTTGAAGATGAGGAGCATAGAGAATTCTATACTTGGAATTTAGTTGGATTCGGGTAATAGAGCAACTTTTACTCTGCTACGATTCTTCAAGAACTTAGCAATGAAAATCTGAATGTTCAGGCACATAGAGATATGGCAGGAGTCCCTATTTCTTTCAATTTAAATGAACCACCTATAGATGAGACTGGTCATGCTGAAGATTTTCAACCTATTTCCTATTTTGTTGGCGATGTGAAAGGTATTAAATCCGGATGTCATTCTATAAGGTGCGTTTTTTCATTTCTTCAAAATGTTAAGCACCCAACAACCATGATGTTATGTTCTGGAGATTTTACTCTTCACTCTTTAGGGACTCTTTCTTACAAGTGCCATTTTTGTGAGGCACTAGTTTGGAAACGTGAGGCATCAAGAAAGCTTCGACAATATGTGGGAAAACATTGTTGTGCAAGTGGGAATATCTCTTTATTGCCTTTGGAAAATTCTCCTCCTACACTAGCTGATCTGTTACTTTGGTAATGATAATGTAAGAAATACATGAAGAATATATGCTCTTATAACAATGCGTTCGTTTCACTGGGTGCTCACTTAGATAATCAGTTTATTAGGGCAGGAGGTGTATTTAATTTTCGAATCCATGGTACTACCTATCATCGTATTGGCTATGTATTACCCGATGAAACACGAGATGTAGCTCCTCAATTTTCCCAATTGTATGTGTATGATACAGAGCATGAATTGGAGAATAGACTTAATGGGATGCCTTCTTTAAATCATAATGTGCTTGAAAGGTTATAAACAATGATGTATGAACACAATCCGTATGCTGGTGCATTTCATACAATGAGAGAAATGTTACAGTCTAGTCCACATGTAGATTTGAGAATGGTCATCAGTGAAGCTCGATTAACCTCAAGGCAATATTTGGTTCCTACAAGTAGTAAGGTAGCTGCTATCATCCCGGGTCAAGGGGATGATTTTCATGTAGGTCATAGAGATATTCAAATAATTTCTCACACAGATGCTATAAGAAGAATATCTAATTTGCATCATTCATATATGCCTCTATTATATGTTCTTCTGTTTCCTCGAGGAGAGGATGGTTGGAATGTTGGAATTCCACTCCATGGTAGGAATAGACAAGGTTCAAATGAGGAGACAAAAGACTATAACTCAATGACAATATTATGCATATAGATTACAAATAAGGGAAGATATAAATGCTTCCCTTCTACACGGTGGTCGACTTTTGTAACAGTACATTGTTGATGCATATATCGGCATGGAAGAATCAAGATTAGTATGGATACGCAATAACCAGAAAGTATTGCACGCTGAAGTATACCAAGGGCTTGTAGATATGGTTAATGTGAGTGATGGGGTCAATAGAGTCTTTGGGGGCATTGCTGTGGACACCAGATAGTTCTACCATCTACATATAATGGGGGGCCTTGATATATACAATTGTATCAGGACTCAATGGAAATTGTTCGGAAGATGGGTAAACCTGACCTATTTATTACCTTTACTTGCAATCCAAAGTGGGATGAAATATGCAATGCTTTATTGCTTGGTCAGGTTGCCCAAGATCGACCTGACTTGACGGCACGGGTCTTCTATGAGAAGAATAAGGATATGTTGCACTTATTGGTGAAAAAAGCATTATTTGGAAGGGTAGTGGGATTTGTTTCTATTATTGAATTTCAAAAAAGAGGCTTGACACATGCACATATATTATTAATATTGGAGGGTACATGTAAACCTACTGAGATTTATCACTATGATAAGTTGGTATGTGTTGAACTTTCAGATAAGGCGATGTTCCTCGTGTTTCACAAGATAATCAGTCAATATAATGTTCATGGACCATGAGGGGAACTAAATATGTACTCTCCTTGCATGGTTAATGGGAGTTGCAAACATCATTATCCTCGCAAGTTTTCTAAGACTACTATTGTTGATGACAATGGGTATCCAACTTACATGCGGCAAGATGATGGTGGTTTCATCCAAGTAAAGAATTATAGGGTGGACAGTCAATGGGTTATTCCATGTAACCCTTTTCTCTTTATGAGATACAAAGCCCATATTAACATAGAAGTATGCTCTACCATTACAGCAGTGATAGAGCTACTATAGAGTTGCAAGATACACATGGGATTATTGATGAGGTTAGTTGATATCTGGATGCACGGTACGTGTTTACATTAGAGGGAAGTTGGTGCATAGTATGATCTACATGATGAAAAGCTAGATATACAAAAGGTTGCATGTTCATCTCCCTTTGAAAAATCATGTTATAGTTAATGACCCTGATGATTTGCCATGATGTAATTGGTTGTGATGGGAACTAAAGAACTACTCTCACTGAATGGTTCAAAGCTAATCAATTGCATGAGAAGCAAATAGCTTGGTATATGTTGATTTTCCTTACAAGTGGGTGTGGAATTCTTCTCTTCGTTCGTGGACTAAAAGAAAAAAGGAAAATGTGATTGGACGTATGTATAATATTAGCCCAAGTGTAGGTGAGCAATACTATCTACGCATGCTACTCACAGTGTGTAAAGGCTGCAAATCTTTTGAGGAAGTATGAATAGTGAATGAGCAGTTATATCCCTATTTTAAGGCTGCATGTGAAGCAAGAGGAATGCTGAAGAGTAATGATAAGTGGTATAAGCTGCATTTCAAAAAATAGGATTCTAGCTATGTCAACTTTTTGTCATCATTTTGGTTTTTTGTGAGCCTATATCTCTCGGACAGCTTTGGGTCAAAATTTGTGCCGAACTTTCAAATGATTTTTTCCATGGCTTATAGAGAAGGTGTGTTGATGTTGGTGTTTGTCAATTTATAGCTAAGAATCAATCTCTGTTACACTTGCAAGACCTCTTACAACAATAAGGAAAATGTCTACATGATTTTGAAGGGTTGCCTCTTCCTGATAGATCAATTGTTGCTACTATCAATGGGTTGTTGATGGAAGTGATGATGTTTGATGCTACTCAATAGGCTGATTTGGCTCTTTCCATGGAAAGGAATCTTAATAGTTGTCAATCTCGGGCATTCCAAACCATCCTTGAGGCTGTTAATTTGAACAATGGTGGTGTTTTTTTCCTTGATGGACCAGGCAGATCAAGCAAAACATATCTATATAACTCCTTGCTAGCTTGATTACGTGGAGATAATCAAGTTGCTTTGGCATTTGCATCTTCAAGAGTAGTTGCATTGTATCTTTCAAATCAACGCACTGCACACTCATGTTTCAAAATCCCATTGGTTTTGAATGCTTCTAGCACATGTAATATTAAAGCTAATAGCCCATTAGCCGAGATGTTGAAGCTTGCAAGATTGATCATTTGGGAGGATGAGGCTCCGATGATACATAGGTATGCATATGAAGCATTGGACATGACATTAAAAGATATCATGCAAAGTGATACAATGTTTGGTGGCAAAATTATACTCTTTAGTGGTGACTTTAGGCAAATCTTACCTGTTGTTGTTGCAAAGGGATCATGTGAGGATATTGTTGATGCAACGTTGTGGCGGTCATATATTTGGAGACATGTGAATGTTTTAAAGCTCACCCAAAACATGCGGGTCATTTAGAGTGTTTATGATTCTAGAGAACTAGAATTTGTCAATTGGACTTTACAAATTGAGGATGGCTCTATAGACCATGCAAACAATGAAGGTAGAGTGGTAATTCCACCACCCACGAATGTTGATCCATGGGAACTCCTTGTTGAGTTTGGTAGAATGGGTGTACAGAGATCTTCAAAGAGTGGAGGATTATGCATGCTTCATTAGAGACCATGGTATTCTTACACCACGAAATCAATAGGTGGATGAGATTAATGAACTAGCCTCGACTGCATTACCTGGTCTTGAGAGAGAATACCTTAGTGCAAATTTGGTTGTTTCTTCCGAGAGTGACAGAATATTGTTTGTAGTTAAGTACTTAAATAGTTTGATTATGGGTGGCGGTTACTCTCCTTACCACTTGCTTTTAAAGATGAATGCTCCTATCATGCTCCTTTGTGCAATGAAGGGAACCTAGGGGTTGCACTCATTAGCATGGAGTACACACATGTCCCACTCATCATAGGGAGTAGCACCTATTGCACTCATAATGGAGTACACACATAGCTTCTCAAGAGGGAGAAGTTCACCATGGAAGCTTAGAGCTCCAAAGAGTAAGAGTACTCATGAAAGTATAATGATAAAAAAGGGTACAATGTCCATGCGCCCTATACCTAATATAGCCCAAGGCCCCCCAAAAGTGCACATGTAAATGTCCCTAAGCCTAAGTGTCTAGGCCCCATTCCCCATGTGCATGTGCAATGAAATTTACTTCATTACAAACCATCCCCTCCTACAATGATTCCGTCCTCAAAGGGTGGTCATGCCCAAAGAAAAGACATATACAAGTGGCCAAAAGTGCACATGTAAATGTCCCTAAGCCTAAGTGTCTAGGCCCCATTCCCCATGTGCATGTGCAATGAAATTTACTTCATTACAAACCATCCCCTCCTACAATGATTCCGTCCTCAAAGGGTGGTCATGCCCAAAGAAAAGACATATACAAGTGTCTAGGCCCCATTCCCCATGTGCATGTGCAATGAAATTTACTTCATTACAAACCATCCCCTCCTACAATGATTCCGTCCTCAAAGGGTGGTCATGCCCAAAGAAAAGACATATACAAGTGGCTATGTACAAAAGCCAAAAATCATATCTATGACTGAATGTTGATGTAGCGGAAGACCCATACATGAATCATATGACCCCCAGGGTCAAATGGAAAGGATAAAGGGCTCCCGTTGACAAGAGTATCTATGTAACCACCTAGATCAAAAGGAAATCCAAGGCATGAAAAATCCAAGGCAATGGTCCCATGATAATTTGGTGCAAGTGGAGAGGATAAGGAACCACTGTCGATGACGAAGCTAGTTGAGTATCCTCCAAGATCAAAAGGATATGTATGGTATACATCCCATTGAAGCTGAGATGGTAGTAGCTCTTGGATCAAAAGGAAAGCTTGACTCCAAAGAAATAGTAGCTCTAAGGTCGAAGGGAAAACTCGTAAGCCCATCCTCACGATTGTAGTGTAAATTTGGCACGAAAGGTATCAACCGAAAAAGCTCAAAACTCTTGGCCAGAATGTCAAATGGTCCTAGCATAAAAGAGCCATTGTGTAGGCCAAGACTAAGATATGTCATAGGTGTATCTGAATGTCGAGCCACATATCCAAAAACTATGCTCGTCAAGTGACAAAGAATGCATCTAAAGGAAAATATCCTGGCTCCAAAGAACATAGGCTTGTGTCAACATCTATAGGAACCAAAATAACATATCTCAAGGTCGGCATCATGCGAGGTTAAGAGTGAACCAATGCTCATCCCAGGTAGCATCACTCAAAATGTCAAAGACATGATCCACAAAAACAAAGAGGTATCCTCACATGAAATATAAATGATATCATCTCCTAAGTCATCATCTATGACATCCCCAAGGCCTCCAAGGTCATCCGCATAAACATGGTCTATCTCCATCAATGATTCCCCTATGTGACCTAAATCCCATGATAAATCTATCTCCAATAATATAGGATCTAAGGAGATGTCTACATTAAATGTAAATCTCTCAAGATCTATGCCATATGATCTAGTATGAAAATGGTCAATATGCATATGATCGATGCCATATGATCTAGTAAATTTATTAAGGTCAATAAAATTTCAATTATGATTGAGATCATGGGTGAATTATTTGAGAGGAGTGAGTTGCTGAAGATGCAACCATGGACCCTCCAGCACCGCGAATACTAGAATCACCTCGGAGTACGGTCACCCTTAGTTGGTGACCCGCGTCCCCCACTAAGGGGCAACCGTCTCCCTTAGTGAGGTTACCAACTAAGGGCGATGGTTGCCCTTAGTGGGGTCACCAACTAAGGGCGACGGTTGCCCTTAGTTTGTGACCCGTGTCCCCCCACTAAGGGTGACCATTGCCCTTAGTGGGGGGCACATGCACCTCCCCCCCCAAATTAAATGCTTCCCTCCCACTCTCCCCCCCCACGTGTTCACGCAACAGCTCCCCCCTCCCTTTGCAAACATGGCTCATGCTGTAGTGTTTCAAAGTGTGGCAACCCACTCCTCTCCCCCTATTTGCGAACGTGGCTCATGCTGCAGCCCTCCCTCTTGCAAATCATTAGGAACTCAATGGAGTCTTTTTGGGCCCTTTAATTTGCCATGAGGTTATGGAAACGTTTAACTTTTTGACAATAGGAGCCCGCCATGTAAGCAAAAACCATGGGTTTGTAAGAGAGGTGTAAGAGTGGTCAAAGGGTGCACTTTTCTCCCCAAAAGAAGGGGGGGGGGGGGGGGGGGGGGCAATTTTACAATTTTCAAACCTCCATAACTTCTACATACAAGCTCCGATTTGAGCGGAGATTACAGATCCGTGATCTACGCATCAAGAGCTTTCCATAGATATGTTACATGATATGGTTTTATCCGCTAGATTTTAAATTCCATTTTCCCCCCAAAATTCAAATTCGAATACAGTAGCCGTTTTGAAGCTTCAAATTAGAAAACGTTTCTTCTTAAGAGAAAAGGTTTGACTCCCTTAAACTGCCAAATAAAAGGGCCCAAGAAGACTCCATTGAGTTCCTAATGGTAGTAGCCCTCTTGCGAATGTGGCTCTCACGCTGTAGCCCTAAATCCTAAAAGCTTTTCTTTCAAAACCCTAATTTTAAAAAACCTAATTTTTTAATTTAATCTATTTTCCTCTATTTATATCTATTGCTTTCTTCCTTGTTCAATCTCCTTCCTCTCGTGTTTCATGTTCATACTCATGGGGTCTCTCCAATTCCAAAGAGGGACACAAGTATCCTTGATGTTCAGTGATACTAAGGTAGCTACTGGGACCATCTTGCATATAGACCCCACCATGGATACTATTCATGGAATTGCTTTACTGCTTGGTCATGTTGGTGTGTGAATAGAAGATATTGAGGTGGGAGAAGTTTCTCTTCCTTTTTCCCTCAAAGATGGTGATATCAACAAGTTAAATCAAACCAAAGGATACATCATTATGTGGCTAGCCAAAGATTGTGTAAGTCTTATTTTATCTCTTTTCACCTTTCTAATTATGCTCTTTTTTAGTGTTTTTTTAAGAGCAATCTGTCTCGCATATGTCGATGTGTTTAGATTGCTACAAACACATCGAAGGAAAGCCCACATCCAAAGAGTGCAAAACGTGTAAAGCGCACACCTGCTAGGTAAGCAAGCCAAGATGTGATAAGTACCAAGAAGAGGAAGAAATTGCAAGAGAAAGATGATGATTGGAGTCCTCCTTGAAGGAATCCAAGTGGGCTTGCTAAGTCTTCCAAGAAAGGTGCTTCTTCAAAAACCATGAAAGAAACTAAAGAAGTAGGAGAGGTGGACAAGGGAATTGAAAAAGAAGGTGAGAATGAAGAAGGTTTCATGGTGACTCCTACAACTCTCTTGCGATTAGAACTCCTACAAGACAATCTCAACAGAGTGAAGGTAATTGTTGAGAACTTTGTATCAAATCTTACATAAGGTATCTTTTGGATTATCAAACATAACGTGTGTGTGTGTGTGTACATTGCAGGTGGCGAAATCTACTCCTTTACCACTTATTCCTTTATGGAGACTTGTGCCTTACGAAGAGTGCAGTTTAGGTACAAGAAGTTGGCAAGGAAATTTTATACAAATGTCTACCTTGCCAATAGATGCAAGTTCATTTGATCCATCTCCTCATCCCATAATCCTGTTAGAGGAGTGACTCAAAATGATTTAATTGCATGGGATGACATCTGGCGATTGAAAAACGAGGAGTTCAAGAATACGATCAAAGGCACAGAGTGGGAATTCATGAGCAACAAGATGTTGTATGTGTGGGATGAAAATCATCGATTTGTGGCATGGATGGAGGAGATTAATAAGTGTGAGTCTACTTAATTTGCCTACTTAATGTGACTCTACTTAATTTGCCTACTTCATGTGAGTCTACTTAATTTGTGGCATGGATGGAGGAGATTAATAAATGTGAGTCTACTTAATTTGCCTACTTTTTGAATGTGGTCTTTTGTTTTATAAAATAGTTTTTGGACTAATTAGATTTGCACTATCCAACTGTAGCATTCACGAATGTCAGATCAAGACATCCTTGTGTTGATGCTATCCTTATTGAATTCAATGAAGATAGCAAGGAGGAAGTTCTCACAGTGATAGCTTGCTTAAACAAGTAAGAGAATATATATTTTAAGACTCTTTGAATTAGGAATATTCGGTGTACTATGTTTCAATATTTCATCATAACCTTGAGTTTTTTTGCCATAGGATGAAAATGAAGTGGGCTATGTTTCTTCTTCCCTTGTGGACAAAGTGTGCCTCATTAGGGCGCTTGGGCTAGCAAACAAAGAAACAATTATGAAGCACACTAGAGAGATGAACAAGGTATGGATGGACAAGTATGCCTTGACACAGAAAAAAGGGCCGCCCATCTTGGTATAATTGCGAGCTTTCGAAACTTTCCCAAATATCATTCCAGGTAAACCTTCAATCTTTTGACACTTGCAATATATGACAAATGTTTGCATATCATCACTAATATTATAATTTGTGAATAATAGGATGAGTATCTCGTAAGCCACCCTAGATATTGACCCCTTAGTAGATAGTTTGCCTGCACAAGAGTTTGAAGAGAAATGGAGAACGGCATTTTATGAAGATGAAAGAAAGTGGAGGCATGCTACAAGGCGTCTGGCGGTGATCGCAAACCCTGCACAAGGGGAAGGTTTCTTTGAGTAAGAAATCCTACACTATTTCCTCTGTCTATTTTGTATGCAATAACATTTTTATGGTTTTAAAGTTGCGGTTTAATTATGGTGTTGTGTTGTAGACGACTAGTGCAAGTGAATTGGGAGACGAGAAACCAGATTGTTTGACAGAGGATAGGCTATATAGCTTGGTAGCTAGCTCATTGCCAAATGACCACAAAGCATAGATTTTGGATATTTTGATTGATGGTGATTTACATAGGATGAAGGATTCACAAATCCTTAAAAGTATGTAATAATTACTTTTCCTACCTTCTTGATATTTACAAAGTACTCTATTTTGTTTAAATAACAATTTCAATGGCAAGCAACAAATGCAAGTTTATTCAGATTGGCTTCGAAGAGAAGTCATATGGCATGAGATTGGAGCACAGGGTATAGACATCCTTGTAGAAATATCAAAAACGTACAAGGTAATTTTTCTAGATACATTCCGAGATGACTTCGTCGATCTTAAGAGAATGTATTTAGGGAAGCTATTTGAGTAAATGGTGGGATCCCTAAAGAGACAAGGTGTGGTAGCTTCAAACCCTGCTATCGTCATCAAGGCTACCAAGCGTGCTATGTTCATGTGCATAACATTCTACAAAGCATACTTACTACTTGGTTTTACTCTTATATTTGTAAACTAAATAGATATAATAATGTGTAGATGGATTTGCAAGTGCCAGGCAGAGAGATCTATTGCAGATTTGCTTGCAATGTTAAAAGAATGGTGTAATGTATCAAGATAGAGAGTCACTTCATGTGAGGAAGAGCATGTTCTTCTTACAGGTTTTGCAAGAAAGAACTTTGATACTTCAAAGAGGAAAGCAATTGGCAAGAGATCCATGAGGTATGTTCTGATTGGTGATTGTCATTTATCACAAAGGGACTAATGGTGTTATGCGAAGAGTTTTATGTTATGATGAGATTAAAGGTTTCTTAAAGGCTTCTCATCATGAGGAGGGATGTGGAGGTTAATATTACAAAGAGGAAGGGTTTGAAAGCCAAGATTATGTGGCCAAGCATGAACCGGGATATAAATCATTAGTGTAGGAGTTGTCAGAGTGCTAGGCATTCCAAAAAAGGGTACTGATTCTATAGCCTATGCATCATATCTTGAGTTATGGAACTTTTGAAAAATTGGGTATGGATGTTCTAGGACCTCTTCTAGGGGACTAGAAACAAGAAGCACTATATTATCACTGTAGTGGATTATCTAACTAGGTGGCTAGAAGCCAAGGCAACTAGCAGTGCTACAACAAATTAGGTGTGCAAACTCCTTTATGATATGATTTGTTGTCGTTTTGGAGTCCCTTTAAAGCTGGTGAATGATCATGAAAGAGAGTTTAGGGATGATGTGATGAAGAACCTTGCCAAGATGCTAAACTTAAAAGCATAGGTTTACTACTCCTTATCATCTCCAATGTAATGGGCTTATGGATATTTTTAATGGTGGCTTGCACAAGCTGTTATTCAAGCTTATGGAAGAACATCTAAGGTATTGGGATATGCATTTGGATAGGGCTTTGTGGGCATACATGGTGTCAGAAAAGAGTGCTACACGATTCACTCCCTATCATCTGGTCTATGGTGATGAGTGTGTTTTGCTTATTAATATCATGCTCCCTTCACTTGATTTTATCTTACAGCATGATTTAGCATAGGAGAAACAAGAGAAGTAAAGATGGAACAGCCTACATTCTCTTCTTTTGGATAGGCATTAGGAGAAATATGGACTCTCCATTTTGCCCCTTAAGGAGTGAATAAAAAAATATTGGCTTGTCGAATGAGAGAGCTAGGATTCTAGATCCATGCAACATGGATCTTTTTGTTATATCTTTACCCAAATCTCTTAAGATAATACAATAATAGAGTCCATATCTTAAAAAAGTAGAGAAATGTCAGATTCCATATCTTTCATGTCAGATGTACCTTGTGGTCAGCACATGGAAGTTTGAAAATTGAATTTTATTTTTTTTCATTTTTTATGTTTAAATTTTTACTTTCCCTCCTTTTGCATTTCACTACCTATTCATTTTTCTCCTTTTTTGGCGAAATTCAATTTTGACATATCTTCTGCAACTCTGGTTCTTTCTTCACAAAAATTTACAGGCATGTTGTTCTCCACTGTAGCTCTCTCCTCCTAAAATTTCATCTCATTTGGACAAAACGTCTCTGAGTTATGCCCATTTTCTCACATGAACTTTCTCTTCTATATGCACCACAGATAGCTATCTTGATGTGAAGTGGCATCAAATTCTTGTGAGTAATTATCATATGTTTAGGGTTTGTCTATGTTTTGTCTTGATGTGAGTAATGATCATAGGTTTAGGATTTGTTTATATTTTGTCTTGATGTGTTGCTGTTTATTTCTCAGGAGCAAGGTTGTGAGCAACAAGGTTGTGTAAATCAAAGGAGTAAGTTGCTGTTTATTTCTTGTTGTTTTAATCTTTATTTGTTGCTTTCAATCTTCTTTGCACAATATTGATTTGAAGTGGCATAAAATACCACAGTAATGATTATAGGTTTAGGATTTGTTTGTGTTTTCTCTTGATATATTGCCATTTATTTTTACAGGAGCAACAAGGTTGTGAGCAGTAAGTTGCTGTTTATTTCTTGTTGTTTTTATCTTTATTTGTTTGATTACAATCTTCTCTACATAGTAATGATTTCAAGTTGCATAAAATATAATAGTAATGATTATAGGTTTAGGGTTTGTCTATGTTTTGTCTTGATGTGAGTAATGATCATATGTTTAGGGTTTGTTAATGTTTTGTCTTGATGTGTTTATGTTTATTTTCATAGGAGCAACAAGGTTGTGTAAATCGAAGTAGTAAGCTGTTGTTTATTTCTTGTTGTTTTAATCTTTATTTGTTGCTTACAACATAACATATATATTTATTAATTCATGAAGTCTAGCTTTATTAATTTAGATGTCTTCAAGGAGGAGGAATATCAGTAATATTCATGAAGTCTAGCTTTATTAATTTAGATGTCTTCAAGGAGGAGGAATATCAATAATATTCACACAGTGGAGGTGTTTAACAAGAGAGATGATGAAGGTAACTAGATCCCTGATCAGTAGAGTAAGTTAAATTGGATTTTAATGCAACCAAGTACTCGTGGCAATTTCAAGGTCAAGCTTAAAGATGTTACAGACCCCAATAAGAAATGGAAAGGTAGAATCATAGAGTTCAGGAGACACACAAATGGTATGAGTAAAATAACAGAGGCTTTCATTCAACATGTTTATATGCACAAAGAGATTCGAGTGCATCATGATAACTTCAGTGAAAGACATAAGCCTAACAGTAAGTTTATATCTCTGTGCTTTGCGTTCTTGTGCTTTGAGTCCATGGTTATAAGATAGAGTTTTAATACAAGCATGTTTATTGCTTGCAGCTTTATATCCATTCACTCTGCATGAGTGGTAGAATGTAGAATGTTTTAGGTGGAAAGCTAAATGTTTTACATGTAGAGATAGGTGCCTTGATCTATGACAACAAGAGTGCAAGCAAATTGGCATCTTAGAATGTTTAATTTTATAATTCAGTGTGTATGATGTGGAGAGACATAGTTTGGAGTGTATTCCACTTCCACCGTTGTCTAGCCCCAGGAATGGTATAATCCTAGCTTAGACATGTTAGAAGCATGTAGGGTAAAGATAAAAACTGATGTTCATGTTGCCATGAAACCATCCGCCGCCGCAGGCTCTAGAGATGTGCATCTAAGTTGGTTTGTACCACTTGGTTTGTTTGCATATTTGTTTGGATCCTGTGAAGTAGTTAAGAAAACTAATTACTTATTGATGTAAGTGCCCATCTAACGATTGGATGACTTAGTTACTGGGTGAGTCATGGCATATCAAGAGAACTCACCACAATGATATCATTGAGTGCAGAATTACTGTGTCACATGTTACCTTTAGGTAAGATTGCACTTCTGTTGATTGTTGATGGTTTTTATTCATAAGTACTTCATTGCAAGACACTGATTGTTGATTGTTGATTGTTAATTGTTGAATGTTGATTGTTGATTGTCAATTGTTGATTGTTGATTGTTGATTTTATGTTTTTATGTTGGTTTTTGTTTGTTTTTATGACATGTACTTCATTGCAAGATAAAAGATAGGGCAATATGATGAAAGTAGTGTAGATGATATCTCTACAATCATTGCCATCCAAAAGCAGATTGAGGATGCATCTCCTCAATATGAGATCACAGATGAAGAGCTCGAGTGCTTACAAAATGAATGCTTCGGACCTCAACCACATCATGCAACACCTGTGGTCCAGCCGGATGATGGCAGACCCATTCCAGGAGGAGCAGATCTAGAGGCACCCTTGCAGAAGGAGCTGGACGAAGCAGAAAAGGTATCTCCTTTTACCAGTTGCTCCCCATATTTGATATTTAGGGCCTCTAGGGCATGTAGACCCCACATGTATGATCCCATGCCCATCAGAGGCTGGGAAGTGTACTTTCCGAAGGCTCGCATGGGAAGCCCTGAATCTGCAAAAATCAAGGCTTCCCACGCCAGCCTTCGGACAGTGCACTTCCCACCCTCTGATGGGCATGGGATCATACATGTGGGGTCTACATGCCCTAGAGGCCCTAAATATCAAATTTGGGGCTATTCTTAAAAAAAATCATCCTCTCCCATGCATTGCATGATCGATGCTGACATTAATTTTATTTTGCAGGAAATTGTGTATCTTGATGAATTTGCATCGAGGCAGAGTGGAAGATGGGGGCCAAGGAAGGGTTCAGGACTCTACACTCAATCACGGAGTACATTGGCAAACTTGCCAATGATGTGATAGTCTTCCACAAGACTTGCTCTCCAAGGTATGCAGAGAAATTTTGGAAGATTAAAGCACTTACAAAGGGTGCTGCATTCAAAGTTATTCCGACTAAATCAAGCTTGGAAAAAGTTAATCTACTTCGATACTCAAAGTTACTTTACTTATTCTCAACTCAAAGGTCAGGGCCTTTTTTTTCTATGGTGGCCCGTGGCATTGTTGTTGCGGGGGTACATGATCCCACCATCATCAAGGCAGAGCTTGAAGGGTTCCATGTTTTGATTCCAGCCATCAAGGCGGCTTGAGAGTCTGGAGAGCCTAGTAGTAAGAAGCCTAGGACACAGCTATGATGATTATGTAACTTTGATGACTATGTTTTGATGACCATGTAATTTTTTATGCTATGAATGGAAATTTGGGTTACAGAGTTTTTTGTTTGATACGTGTCTTGTTATGTATTTTATTAGTTGACTAAAGCAAATAAATTAAAATTACACACGTAACTCAAATAAAAATTGTATCCATTCAAAGACGCATATAAATCAACAAATTATATAAACTCAAATTAAAAGAGACTTATTTGCAACACAAGATAAGAGAAAAAAAATTAAAATATACATCGAGCTTTACATAGCTTTTGAGAATTACAATGATGTGAGATATACAAAAATAAAACTAAAGATCCTGGCCCCTAGAGGATCTCTCCAGCATCGCATGCATCGCACCAACTACATGTCCTTTTCAGTGATGGTGACCCTCTTTGCATGGACAGCTGCAAACATTGTGTCACCAAAAATGTTCACTGCGTACGCCTTTGCAGCCTCCTGGAGTGCCTCCAAAGCTTGGGCTATCCACCGCAAAGGTAGTGGGCTTGATGCTACGTGAGCCTAGAACCTCCTATCACGATGGCATTGCAGATCCTACATGATCTCTCACACCACCACACGTTGGAAGGAGAGCTTCGGTATGAGCAGGTTCACCATCTTTTGGTATTTTCTAATCTCACGGAGAGCCATAGTGCCAGGATTCCACCTACACTTGCAATGTTGTTGCTGTGGTGGTTGGACGGGGGGTACTCTACGTCCCACCTTGGGGGGCCAAACTCTCCTAGCAGTTTGCTTGGTGCGAGCCATGCTCTTGGAGGTGAGAGAGAGAGAAATGAAAGATGAGAAATGAGGTGAAATGAGGGTTACTTGCATAATTATAGATGAAAATTTATATATTTTCTAAATTAGTTCAGTACATAAATTTGATACTTTTTAATTTTTAAAAATAGTTTTCCTTATCAGAATGAGCTCTAATTTTATGTGTACATATAAGTATCATGGAACACCTCCTAGATAAAATATCAACCCCATCAGAGGTCTGTAGGGTCCTTGTCCTAAGGCTCGCGTTTTGGTATTAAAAAAAGAAGGCCTCTACATGGTGAGCCTTAGGACAAGGGCCCTACAGGCCTTTGATAGGGGTGATATTGTATCTAATACATGTAAACTATATGATCTATGCATAGAATACTATAAGTTATTGACACTTACTTTTAACAAATATCAACACTATCAAAAAGTTATCCATGTTGACTTTAGTAAACACTTATTTTGAAAAAGTTATCCATGTTGACTTTAGCAAACACCTATTTCTTTAAAACATTGGATTGCTCCAATACTCTCATAAACATAAAATGTTATTTCATAATTACAATTCTATCGATATTTCTATTTGCTACCGACTCTCTCTCGGGTTGTCAACCATTCTGCATGATGTTCTTTGGCCATGCTATTTTCATATCTTGCTTTCCTCACTTCATATATTGCCTTGCGAACAGCTTGTGTATCATTGGATTTGGAATTTATTAATTTGTCCTCATATCTTATCTCTATTCTCCTATATCACCATTGGAGTAACTGTCTCATAGGATTGGAATCATTGATTCCACCTCCATGTGCCGTTACTTTTTGGAATCCGCATCGAGCTTGCCAATGAGATCGCTCCATGCCTTGTGTGGACCATATCGCCAAACTTCCTTGTTTTAGCAAAGTATGGACCATGAGCCTCAAGTATGTGCTGCATTCAAAAACACATGATCCACAATTAAACTCAAAATATTACATTCACAATTTAATTGTAAAAATGAAATGGAGACCACTCTGACCATATAGTGTGTAATGCAATTTGAAGTCCATGCCTTTGTCAATTGAGTTATGATAGTTTACAACCACCTCTTTAAATGCATTGGCATCATCAGAATTGAATCTCATCTTTTGTAAAAGTGGTGCCAATTTATCAAGCGCAATCCACACATTTACCTTTGCTATCCGCATATGTCTCCCATTGCTCCAATCGGGGATAGCCATGTGTAGTTTTTTCCATGCTTCGTACTTCTCTGGTTGTTTTACAAGAAACTTACCATCTTCATCTAGTGGTGGAGATAAGAATTTCCTAGCCTTGCTCCCCCAAAACACGGTTTGCATGGCAAATTTCCACTCTTTCCTAACTTTTTCTCATCCTTTTTTATTTCTACTTGGCCCCGGTGTAATCCAACATATCAGACAAGACTTGTTCTACCTTCTTGCATGCTGCCATCAGCATGCAAGACTTGTTCTACCTTCTTGTTCTACCTTCTTGCATGCTACCTTCTTGCATGCTGCCACCATCAGCATCTGAAGCAGGCTACATCTTGTAGGCAAAACACACGTACTCAAACACCAACTTCTCTATTATCCTGACTATGCAATGCAAGGTGCAAAAGTGGACCCTTGTTAAGGGTATTTGTAAAATAGGATCCCACTTAGGATCTAATGGCATCAACATTCCATTTCTTTGAACACACTGGTCACGTGTTGGAGCACCACGTTGTCTTGTCCTTGCAATCCATTGTTTCTTCCCATCGTTGCCTTTCTTCCTGGATTGCATGCAATATAAGCAAGGGAAATTAGGTGTGATGCTAAATTTGAAACACCAAACATATATTTCAATGTTTTCAAATCGCCAGCAAGATGCCATTATACCTTGTATTCACCAAATCCATCGACATGCAAAACTTCACCATTGTTTTGACGTCGTACAATATTTGGTATCTTTGTTAAGTTAAAAAAAATCTTAAGTACTTCATGGTCCTCCTTTGGTGCCTCAAATGCAGCAAGCCACCATATTTCATTCTCGGATTGCTTACTGAAATATTTTGGATGTTTGAATTGATGCTGGGATCCAACGCCCTATTCATTAGTGTCAAGCTAACACATTCATGCTTTTGGCCCTTAACGACTTCACTCTCATCAAGCTTTAAAACAAATTGAAGCTTACCTCTGCACTCTTCGATAGACATGTTGTAGAACTTTACCATTGCTGCTTGTAGCTTGCATACATTCAATATACAAAGTTATTGTTTACATGCAATTTGAAGGGCACTTCCTTTGATCCAAACTTAAGCATATGTGTATGTTCCAAATGCATTGGCTCACCAATTGTGTCTAAGACTTTTGCATTAAGATCTTTTCGTACCTGCTTTACATGGAACGGTTTAGGGATGGGCATCACCCATCTCTTGTTAAGAATAGCCTTAAACCCTGCATCCAATTGCTTATAAATCATAGCATAGGATTCAGAGCTAATCCCTACCTTGTCACATATGCCTTGAGCATCTGTAATAGCTGTGAAGGTATTGCTTACCTCCTTCAAGCGTACTCTTGCAACATCATCACCAATGGTTTTGAATTTGGGGTTTTTCAATGCATACTTTACCATACCTTTGCTTAAGACCTTTGCAATTTCATCATCAACCTCTTCACTTAGGTTGGAAAACATATTCTTCATGTTTGCACATTGTGCATAGACCCGCTGATTATATTGCCCACTCCCTCTGGTCAACTCATGAAGTGGTTTGAGAAACCTCACACGCTCATGTGCTTGTTTAGTTTTCGGGTCCAGCAACAATAGTCTTTGAAAGCATTGCTGTCATCTTTTTGTTGTCCTTCTCCAAACCCTACATTTTGCAATGTAATTCTGGAATCTGCATTGTCTACCTCAACAGCATGCACTGCATTTTCCATAACATGCATCGCATCTTGCAGACTCTGATTCTCTCTCTCCTTTTCACTTAGTGATTTTGTGAGCTTCTTAATCCTTGCATCCATGCCCATCACCACGATGCACTGAATAGATGTGTAAACACCATGAGGAATCATTGCTAGCCTCCTAGTGTATCCCAATAACCCTACATTACCTTCACACACATACTTAATGAAAGATGTAAGCCCACTAAATTGTGTAGGTGTTTGGGTAATTGGATCGGGTGGATAAATACACCCCTCAACCCAAAGATCGACATGTTTTTTCCCTGCATTTCTTCCTTGTTGCATTATCTTTGGTTGCTTTCTACTTGTTGCCATTCTCTTGCCTAACGATGCGTACTCGGCCTCCAATTGGAAGTGAATGTCTCTCTTCTTGTTCTGGCCTGCATCCTAAAATTAGCATTTGGACAAAACATAGCTATTAACCAAAAATTAGCTCTGAACAAAATACAACTATTAACAAAAAAGTAGCTTTTATACATTTGTACAACTCAAAAATATAACCAGAAATAACATTATTGAACACAACTTTAACCAGATATAACTTTAATATAATTTAGAACTATATCATAACTTGTAATCAAAATAACACACTTATTTCATCTAAATAACATCATAAATGAGAAATAACATTATTGAACATAACATATAGACTTCAATATATCCTAAAACTAAATCATAACTAAATCAACAATTATATTTCACACACTTCTTTCACTCAGAATATCACTAATAAACAATCTAAATAACACATAAATAACATCCCTAAACTCAACTAGTATCTTCTATTTTACACGACTAAATCACATTTAGAACAATAAGATGATCAAAATAGAAAAGAAAACAAAATAACTCAGGCAATATTAAACCATAACAAAACAATCCAAATAACACAGAAATAACATCATTAAACTCAACTATTATCTTCTACTTCACACATGACTAAATCACATTTAGAACAATAAGATTAACATTAATAGAAAAGAAAACATAATAACTCAGATAAAATTAAACCATAACAAAACAACATAATAGATAACAAGATGGACATACCTCCATATGATTGAAGGGGAAGATGAATATGTGGTTCCAACTAAATGGCACCAAATAATCAACCTACCCTTCAATTTCTCTGCTCTACAGAAGAGAAGAAACCCCATCATTGAGAATATCTAAATTCATTAATGTGGTTTAGGAGGGAAAGAAAGCTCTTCAGCATAGCTACTAAAGAAAGCAAACACAGATTTGAATTTTCTCTGTACAAAGGAGGGAAATGAAAAACCTAAAGCAATATCTCATCAAAGCAAACTACTTTTCTTATTCTAAAAAATCTAGAGAAGTCTCTAAATGAAGAAAAAATTAATAAACCCCTATATACTTAATGAAAAATGATGAAAATTAACAGTCACACTCTTAGAGCATAGAGGTAGGCGTGGGTAAAAAGAAATTCAAAAATGTGGTGTCTACATCAAGTTATTCCGTTTTTTAACTTTTCCCATTTTGAAATACGTAAATGCAATCTATTTGGAAGGATTTAGAAGCTGAAAAGTCAAGTGGGAATTTAAGAGTGTCACATCTTAGATGCTTCACGTTTTTAGATCAAATAGAATATTATTATTTCAGAATTGAGAATTTTGAGGACAGGTGGTCCTACAATAAAATAATAGGTGAATCTCTTTTAAAAACAATATAAAGAGATCTCCTTGATTCTTATAACATTATTTTAGAATCTTTTTCTAGAGAGAGAGAAGTGAGAGAAACCCTTTAAGGGGCAAAATGGAGAGTCCATATTTCTCCTAATGGATGAAGCCATCAAGTGATATGAGAAGACTAGTCAGAAGAGAATTGAAGCACTCAATTAGAATCCGGGCAGTAAAGATTTGGAAAAAGGTATGCTTGTGCTGAGGTATAAGAGTGCTCTTGATACCACTTTTCGAATGAAGGTTAAGTGAAGTGGGAAGGTCCTTATGTTGTGCATGAAGCTTTTTATAATGGTAGGTACCAGTTTGAAGGATCTTGATGGTGGCAGGATTGAAAGTGTTTCACAATGGGGTTGGGGCAAATATATGAGAGGTTTTTAAAGCCCAATGAAATCATGACATAGAAAATCTTAGAGAAGGAAAAAGCAGGTTGTAGGAAGATATGATGTACATATGCTAGTATAGAACATAGTGCGTAGATGATGCACTTTGAAAAGGATAAATAGGAAGGCCATGCAAAATGGCTAGAAGGGGAGACTGTGCATGAAGATATGGGGAGACTTTGCATGAAGATACAGGGAGATCCAGGAGATCTAGATGATGAAAGAAATGCACATGGGGAGTTTGAAGGCAACGCATGGTAGTTTCTTGCTAGGAAGGTAGGAGAAGTAGCATGTTGCTTTTCTATGAATGGGGCTTTTTGGCTAAAGGAGAATAGGAGGGAGGCTTTGGAGTAACCCATTGGAGATAAGGGGGAGAGAGCATATAGAGAGAAGAGAAGGAAGCAATGTGAGTAGGTGAGACCAGAGTAGAGGGAGTGCATGTGAGACAGAGGGCAAGCCCTAGGATATCTTTTTACATCTCTATTGGAACTTGGTGCTATCCTGGACTTTGCTCAAGTGTTGATTTGTGTTTGAAGAAGAAGATCTGCAAAGGTGGCTACCAAATCCATCAAAGAGGTTTGAAGATGTGGAGGTTCTCTCAGTTTTATGTTTATTTCTCTTATTTGAGCCCAGGGTCTTAGGGTTTTTGAGACTGGATTTTTTTTTTGCAAATTTGGAAGAAGACAGAGTGTTTGGGTTTGAGCATATTATTAGTGGATGAATGAGCATATTATTAGTGGATGAATGAGTTTTGTGCTGAGTGTTTGGGTTTGAGCATATTATTAGTGGATGAATGAGTTTTGTGCTATGGTTTTGGTGATTTTGTTGTTTTAACTGAGATTGTTGAGAAAAAATCAATTGACAGAGGAAGACCTGTAGTCTACTGAGTTAGGGCTCAATTAAATTGGATCAATGTTGTTGAGAGTCAACATAGTGGTCAGATGGTGTCAGCACAATGGTCAGATGGTGTCAGCAGAGAGAAGCTGAGTGTCAGGATAAGATAGCTGAAGATGTAAAAGGGTAAAACTAGTCTTTTTGGGTTGAGAGAGGGAGTCAATTAGGGTCAAGTCTCACAATGAGAGGTCTATCAGAGTCATACAATTTTGTGGCCTAAAGGATATCTAGCAGAGCCAACTACAACTACTATTGGATTAGGGGTTGTAAGATTGGATCATTGAGGAGTCCAGGGTGTTTAGGGGTTTGCATATCAGAGGAAATAGAAAGGGAGTCAATTGAGTCAGCTCAATCGGAATAGCAAGAAATTAGAAGAAAGGTGTTGACATGTTCAAGAGGGTTCTTGAGCAAGAGATCTGAGGATTGCTAGATCTGGAGGAGAATCTGGAAGTCTAGAGGACAAGAAATTAGAAGAAAGGTGTTGACATGTTCAAGAGGGTTCTTGAGCAAGAGATTTGAGGATTGCTAGATCTGGAGGAGAATCTGGAAGTCTAGAGGACAAGAAGTTTTCTAAAAGTCTTAAAAAGTCTGTCGGTAACAATCAGCCTGAGAGTCAGCTGGGGTTGAATAAAGTCAGTAGTAGGTGAGATATGTGGTCAGCTGAGGTGCTAGGATTGAAGATCAGGATTGCTGAGAGCTAGATTTGACCAAGGAGGAAATTTTGGGGGGTCAGTTGATTCAAATTGAGAGGGTTCAGAAATCCAATTGAATCAACAAAGAAACAAAGGATAGCTTGCAAGGCCGTTGGGTGCCTTGCACTGAGCGCTTTCAATGATTAAGATGCTATAGAGGCAAATTCTATTTTCTCAGGCAGATTCTATTTTCTCTTCCCACTGGGCCAAACTCCGTAATGAGATCTTCATCTTTTGCTGGATTGATTTTGATCTCCCCCTCTACTGGTAAGAGGAATACTTCTGATACATACATGGCTGTGAACGTCTTCTTCTCCCTTGAGGATAATGTAATCACGTTGGAGCATTGAAGCTACTCCACCTATTCATCTACCCTAAAATTGTGTTGCAATTCTTCCCATGGTAGCTAAGCAAATTCATTTAGGCCCATCTTCTCTATCCATTCTACATGTCTGTTTGCTTCTTTATACAACTTAGGTGGATGATGGGTACTCAAATTCAACCATGCTCCCAGTTAACACATAGCTAGAGGAGTGTAAGAGAGAGCAAGGAACATAATGAAGCTTAATGTTGCACAGTAGATATATGTAAACCAAGTAAAGCATAAGTTTGAACAAGAATATATAGTGCATCTAGACCATATGCCTCCCCTTGGTACAGCCATAATTGCTTGATGCTTTCATGATTCTTCAAGATTCTTTGCAAATATGGCCTCTTAGTAGTGCCTATTGCACAAATTACAAGGCTGATTATGATGGGATAGGAGTGGGAAAAGACCGATGTGGAACCTTTCCCTTTCCATCCATGCATTCTTTTACAAGATGCCACCATTAGTTAGAATTTTTTGGGTCGAAAACGCGTTTCGGGCGCGTGTGGACCTCCGTTTTTCAGTTCGCAAAGCAGGCATTCACGAGCACTGCGGGTAAGTTTTGATTCTCTGCAGAACTCTATTTTTGGAACTGCAGGAAGGGCACGATTGGTTGTGCAGACACTATGTGTGCTACAAAGAGGTCTTAAAGTTGCCATTGGGTGTATGTATGCAAATTGAGGTCACTGGTTGTGACATTTTGGGTGTAATAGTATAGTTTCATTGTTGCAGAAAATACATCAGTTTTTGTAGGTCAAATAAGAGTGTTGTTTTTGGTAAATTTGTGTTACAAACAAGATGTCAAATGATGGAATAAACCAGATTGTTGTAGAGAAGCTTGACAAGAACAACTTCCATGCTTGGAGGTTTAGATTGACAAATTTCCTGATAGGAAAAGGCTACTGGGACTACATTGAAGGTGAACATGAGGGGCACCAAAGATACCAGAGATTAATCCAACTGCTGTGTGTAGATATAAAAGAATTCAAGGATTGGAATCAAGGAGCAAGGAAAGTCATGTATTGGAATTAAGGAGCAAGGAAAGTCATGTATTGGCTTTCTATTAGCATACATGACACTATGATTGGGGCATATAAAAGATGCCAAGTCACCTAAGGAGGCATGGGACACCTTGGTGAAGCTGTATGAAACTAACACTAAGGCACGAAAGATTCAGTTGAAGAATGAGCTTCATACTGTAGAGAAGAAAAATATGTCTATGAATGATTATGGTTTGAAGATCAAGGGTTGTGGAATCCCTTGCATCAATTAGTGTTTTTGTTGATGATGATGATAAGGTGGAAGTGTTTCTATGTGGTCTCGGCCCACAATACAAGGCATTCAAGATGTCTATTCAGACTCGAGAGAATATTCCCAACTTCACAGATTTGGTGTCAGTGTTGATAATTAAAGAGAAGAACTTGGACAAAGATCAACAATCTTCACAAAACAAAAATAGTGCAGAGAGCAGCACACCTTCTACACAAGTGTAGGTAGAGGACGAGGTAGAGGCCGTGGATGTGGCCAAGGTGGTGGCCGAGCAGGTAATCAGAATTATGATCAGCAGCATCAACAGTCCCAGGATTCACAACAACAACACACAGGTGAAAGAGGCCAGTTTAGAGGCAGGGGGAGTCAAAGAGGTCGTGGTAATTGGCAAAGGTAGCATAATGATACACGAGGTTGTTTTATTGTGGTAAACCTAGACATGTGCAGGCAGATTGCTATAAGAAGCAGAGTGACATGCAAAATGAAAAAGTGCAACAAAACAACTATGCATCCTCTAGCAGAAATAATGAGGATAATAAGAGGTTGTTTGTTATGTAACATGTGGTTAATGTTGTGTCTGAAAATGATGAAGCAGCATGTAAAGATGATGTATGGTATGTTGATTCAGGTGCCTTGAACCACATGACAAGTCATGGTGAGTGGTTCAAGGAAATCAAGAGTCTTGAAAGACCAGGTTTTGTTAAAAACAGGGGATGACATTGCTCATCCAATTGCCCATGTTGGAGATGTGCCATTGTCTATGTAGGATGGTAAGGTGAAGTACCTTGCAGATGTATTTCATGTTTCAAACATTACAAAGAATCTGGTTTCTATCGGCCTGATGATTGAGCAGGGTTTGCAGTCTGGTTTAACCCTGATGGTGGATGTTATGTAGAAGCCTTTAAAGATAAGTGCAAGTTGGTTGAAAAAGGCAATAGAGTGGGCAGAATGTTTACATTGAATGTAAATATGCCTAAAGTGCATGCTACAATGTTTGCAAATGGTTCAGACGTTGTTGCAGATAGAGACATGTTTGGCATAAGAGAATTGGGCATGTAAATGTACAAAGAATGAAGTCCATGCAGACTAAAGAAATTGTGACAGGGCTGCCTAAGTTTAAAGTTGAAGCTATGTAGAAAGTATGTGAAGCATGTCAATTTGGAAAGCAAACAAAGCATGTATTTCCACATGACATAAATGTGAGCAAGAATGTACTAGATGTTGTGCATTCATATGTATGGGGTCCTGCAAAGACTATGTCTATGGGTGGTTGCAGAAGGTACTACGTAACATTCATTGATGACCACATGAGGAAAGTGTGGGTGTACTTCATGAAGGAGAAAAGTGAAGTATTCACTAAATTTTAGAATTTTAGAGAATGATGGTGGCTGAAAAATAGACAAGAAAGCATGTGAAGGAGAAAAGTGAAGTATTCACTAAATTTTAGAATTTTAGAGAATGATGGTGGCTGAAAAACAAACAAGAAAGCATGTGAAGTGCCTAAGGTCGGGGGAGAATACTTCTCCAATGAGTTCTCTGAATTCTTGTGAAAGAATGGCATTCATAGACAATTTACATGTAGATACACTCTATAGCAAAGTGGAGTTCCTGAGCGGAAAAACAGGCACATTGCAAAGATAGCATGAGCATTGATGGCAGAGAAGAATATGCCACATAGCTATTGGGTTGAGGCTATGTCTACAGCAATTTATATCATGAACAAGACTCCTATTGTAGCCATACATGATGTAATGCTAGAGGAGAAGTTTACTAGTGAGAAACTTGATTTGTATCACTTGAAAGTTTTTGGATGTATTGCATATGTGCATGTGCTAGATGAGTTGCGTACTAAGCTGAATTGAGGGTAAGCAGGGATGTTGTATTTGATGAGATGAGTAGCTGGCATGCTACTAAAAAAGATGTTATTGGAGCTAATGTAAGTGGAAATGTGGTTGCACAGAATGCAAGTCAGCAATCACATTCATTGAGTGGACCACCTCATGTGAAGAAGACTATGGAAGGCATGAAAATGTGTTTTTATTGGGTATTCCCTTGAAGAAGGCTATGGAAGGCATGAATGCAAAGTTACAAAGATCTGGAAGAGTCAAAAACCAGAGGTTGACTTATGATGGTTATGCGGCACATCACTATGCTTATATGGCAAAAGTTGTGCAGATTATAGAACCCACATGTTTTGATGAGGCTACTGGAAATGTGTGTTGGTAGAAAGCTATGGATGAGGAGATGGATACATTATATGGAAATGAGACTTGGGATTTGGTGCCATTGCTTGAAGGCAAGAAAGCTGTTGGCTGTAAGTGGGTGTATAAGGTGAAACATAATAGTGATGGTAGCATAAGAACGTACAAGGCTAGATTGGTAGCCAAAGGATATCCGTAGACTATGGGATTGATTATGAGGAGACATTTGTCCCAGTTGCAAAGATGGCAACTATGAGAGTTGTGATTGCAGTGGCTGCAGCTAAAGGCTGGTTTTTACATCAAATGGATGTAAAAAATGTGTTCTTGCATGGTGACTTGCAAGAAGAGGTGTATATGGATTAGCCACCAAGTTTTGAGGATACAGGTCACCCCCAAAGTATGTATGAAAGCTTTGTAAGGCCTTGTATGGGCTGAAGCAAGCTCCACGAGCATGGCATGACAAGATTGATGAGTATCTTGTCACTATTGGTTTTCATATGGCAGATGCAGATCACTCTTTGTATGTGTGCAAGAGTGATAAGGGTATTGTGATCATCACCATTTATGTAGATGATCTTATTGTTGGGAATGACAACTTGGAAGAGATTGAGCATGTGAAAACTCTTCTCAAAAGGAAGTTTGAGATGAAGGATTTGGGAGATCTACGCTACTTTTTGGGAATTGAGGTCATTCGCACACTTGAGGGTATTTAGCTATCACAGAGATAGTATGTATTGGACATGTTGTCCAAGTATGGGATGGTTGATTGTAAGTCAATCTCAGTGCCATTAGATCAAAATAGCAAGCTTAGTGTGGATGCAGGTTATGTGTTGGAGGATCCCACTATGTACAGGAAGATTGTGGGGAGTTTGATCTATGTCATGATCAGCAGGCCAGATTTGAGCTACACTTTTGAGCTACACTGTTGGCTTAGAAAGCTAGTTTATGTAGGTTCTACGCAAACCACATCTTGACAGTGTGCGACGCACACTTCGGTACTTGAGGGCCAATATTGATTATGCATTATTTTATGCAGCAGGTGTACCACAGGTGTACCATTAGAGCTATATGGGTACACAGATGCAGATTGGGAAGGTAACATCTCAGACAAGAGATCTACGAGTGGATTTACATTTTCATTGGGGAGTACTGTTGTGACATGGAGCAGCAAGAAGTAGCCCACAGTTGCCTTGTTGAGCACAGAGGCAGAGTACAGAGGAGCTGCGGTGGCAGCGTGTGAGCTAGCTTGGTTATGCAAGCTACTTAACTGATTTGGGGCTGCATATGGGAGAGAAAGGTTGTCATATATTGTGATAATCTTAGCAGTATATAGTTGGCCAGGAACCCCTTTTTCCATGCATGGACAAAACACATTGAGGTACATTACCACTTCATCAGGGGGGGAGAGTCTTGGCAAGTGACATCGACTTGGCCTACGTCACACAGGATCAGGTCGTTGACATCTTCACGATGGCCTTGGGAGCTAAGAAGCTCCACACAGATTTCAAGATATGCTTGGAGTTCATGAGCTGGAGTTGAGCTTGATGGGGATTGTTGAGATGTCAAGCTCAACATGAGTTGACACTCACGAGGCACCTGCATTACTGTTCAACATTTATATCACTCGCGAGTTTGGTAGCTGGCATTGACATATCTTTGCCAGAGATTCTACAACTGGACTACACCGACTAGTCCACATCTACCCACTCCACTTAGCATGTTCACATTATGGACCGCTTGTATATACTTTATTATGTCTATTAGTCACTTTATCTTCTTTATAGACCTCTTTTGTTGTGTGAAAAAGAAGAAGAATTTTCAGCCTCTCATCTTGTGTGTTCTCTTCTAGGGTTTGTGTGAGTGTGTGTGTGCTTGCAAGAGCTCAAGCTCTCTCCTCCCTTGCATGTTTTCAAGAATGTGTCCCACAATCTCATAGAGTACAATACTGTTGGAACTTGGACCAAATTAAGGATTTCTCACAAGCATTTCCCAGTTGTATTAGCTAGTTGAAGCCTGCAAGCTATGACTGCAGATTATATAGTCGTTGATGATCTTATGAAGTTGAGAATATATATGTTTGGGTTTCTTTTTTGCTCATTTGTGTGAGAGTTTCTTTTGATCAGTTTCTAGGTTCATTCATCTGCTCAAGTCTCAGGGTTTGTTGTGTGGTGCACAATCTTCTTAATATACACACAGAATTAAGTTGTATGGTATTAAAGAGTTCTTGTGTGGTTTTGGTTCAATTCTGTGTTGCCTGGATAGAGTTCTATTGAAGAAGAGGTTGCAAGTGAAGAATTAACTCTGGTTGAGTCTGTGTTAGGACAATCAACCTATGTAGGGGTCAACTATAGTCAACCAGACATCAGAATAATCAGCACGTTATGTAGAATTAGAAGTCTTGGTTATCTTATAGGGTTTTTATGGCAGTAGTCTGACACTAGTGGTCAACTCTGGGAGTTTCTAAGCCTCAGTTCTGGTTATGTTTAAGTGTTTTAAGGTTCCTGTGGTGTTAGCTGACTCAAAAGAGAGTGTTTCTATGTTAAGGAGGTCAGTTACGCTAGCTGGGTGGAAAAAGTTCATTTGGAGGCAGCTGTGGGCTTACAATAGTCAAGCAGAGATCCTGTAAGGTGATATCTTCCTATGTTGAGAGACATCTGAGGGTTTGTGACTGTAAGAGGACATTTTGAAAAGTTTCAAAATTGTTGTAGCCTTTTAAGGCAGACAACTTTGTGGCATAATTTGAAAGTAGAACTCTGCAGGAGGTAGGTGAAGGAAATGTTGAAAGAGGGTGTGCAGGACAATCAAGAAGGTCGAGGGAGTGTAGCAACAAAGTTTGCTACGCTGGAGGATCGTAGAGGATGTTGGAGGATCAATTCTAGGCTAGGAAATCCATTAGAATTCAGAGACAGGTAACAATGAGTATCTGACTTGTCAGTGGCAGTTAAGAGAGTACACTATCGCCAATGGTTAGCTAAGGGGAGGTGCTTAGTTCTGAGAGGTTTTAAGACTAGGATTTGGAGCTATCTAACGGTGGAGGACACTTTAGGACTCTGGAGAGCAGATTTTTGATAGGAAACAAAGAGAGGACTTTGGAGGTAGAATCTGAGAAATCCTACGTCAGTTGGAGATAAGTTTAGTCAGCTAGAGGTCGTCTATGGCCAAGAGAGACTGTTAGGTGGTAGATCATATATATTAGAAGTAGGAGCTAACCTTAGAGGACAACCTGAGTAAGCAGCTCGATTGAGTAGGGAGGCTAGGAGGGTATTAAAGTATCCAATTGGGGCAGCTGAGGACCAGGGGATTTTAGCTGGGTGTGTTGGTGCCTTCTAGTGTTGTTTCTACTGGGATGTGGTGCTTGTAATACTCTCCTCACACAATGGTGTGCTTTGGATGGAGCTATGGAGGCGGTATCTCCAGAAGCCATCATTGTTTTGGTTCCCCCACAAAGGAGGGATTTCAAGGCACCCTTCAGAATGTTGGTAGAAGCTGAGAAGTGTTAGCTATTTGAGATGGATGCGATGATGTCGTATCCTATGTTTCACATGCATACTAATGAGGATCCAAAGGAATTTTTAACCGGGATGGAGCTGGCAGCTTTTACATTTGGAAAGGACAGAGATGAGGAAAATTTGACATTTTTATCCACGTTTTTGAAAGGGGATGAAAAAAGGTGATTCTAGACTTGGAGGGGTTAGCCACATCAATGGCAGGAATATGACGATGTTAAAGGAGCTCTAGTGCAGCATTTCAAGAAAGGTGAATCCCCGAATGCTATTCTACATGATATACAGAAATTGAAGCATAGTCTATTGGATGTATTTAATAGATTTGTAGATCGTTTTGAGGATCTGGGGGGAATATGGGATGCTTCATTGGGAGAAGAGAACCCACTTGTACTCCTTAAAAAGGATATGTTCATTCAATCCCTTCATGCTGATCTGAAGGAGAAGGTAGAGTTAAAAAGACCAGGTACATTTAATGAAGCTTTAAGGATTACAAGAGAGAAGGAATGGAAACTTCAAATATTGGCTCAGAAACAAAAGGAGATTCTAGTTGAGAACATACCTACTATGATTGGAGAGAGAAGGAAAGAGGAAGGGAGGAGTGCTCCAGCTCCACTGACTGCTTGACCAATTGATGCAAGATATTAATCAATTAACTCAACAAATGGAGAATTTAAATCTGAGTTTGTTACAAGGAGGCAGGAATGCCCCTAGGGCAGGAGATAGATAAGGAATGAGAGGTAGAGGCAGAGGAGGCCCTAACTTGAATGTCCAATGCTTCAATTGTATGGAAAGGGGACATATCGCCCCTCAGTGTCCTTACCCTAGGAGAATGGGAGGAGATGTATATCCTCTAGCAACTAGAAGGGAGAAAAGTCTAGATCTCATAAGGGAAGAGGAGATTCCAAACCCACTAGGACCTCAGGTTCAGCCACACAGCTAGCAAATGGGCTGAGACCAGATGAGGTCAATCTGATTGGAATGGATGAGGAAGCTAATATGTTGGCCAACAAAAGAACAAGAGGTGCAGCAGGTGAAGATGAAGTTGGACCATCTAGAAAGAAAGAAGGGAAAGCAAGTAGAGGACCATTTGAAAGAAGGTAAGAGGAAGAGTAGACCCAAGAGGTAGATTGGAATGCAAGATTTTACTTTAGGGGTTCAGGAGGAAGAGTATGATCTAAAGAGGGATCTCCAGCAGAAGGAACCCATTTTGTCTTGGCCCTAGTTGTTCAAATGTGCCCTAAGCTTAAGAGAACATGAAGAAGCTTGTTGGGACCTGGATATATTTTTTGCTAAGAATTGTTTCAATGAGTCCATAGCATCTGGTTGAGCATAAATGCTCTAACCATGGGGGGTATGGCAAAAGATGACAGGATTTTTTATGGCCAAGAGGACATGCTCAATGGAGATGCTCACCTCAACCCCAAGAAAAGAAAATAATAAATTGGGCATGATTAGGGACCTTGGGAAATATAAGCTTCTTGCATGGACATTAACATAGAAGTAGACTAGCTGTTATTTGTTGCTATTAGTTGTTGTTAGGATTGTTGCATGGTGAATAGCCGTTAGGATTGTTGCATGGTGAATAGCCGTTAGGATTGTTGCATGGTGAATAGCCCACAGGGTTGGGTAGAGTAGGTGAGGGTATTCATGGAGATTGAGGGCGCAAGAGGAAAGGGGTAAATTTTTTTTGGCATTGAGTAGGGATTGTGTAGAGAGCATTGTGAGAGCTTTTGTGTGTTGAAGAAGAGTTTGCTGAGAGAGCTAATGTTTGGATGTGAAGATTGCGGTGAAGCTAGTTAGCTATCTCTGGGCTTTCTCTGTGTAGAAGGCGAACGGGTGATTGTTGAGAAGACTTAGATCTATCTAGAGCAAGGGATTGCAGGGGTGGCTGAGGGTTTTGTGTAGGAGATTGTGTCCCAAAACCTCACAGAGTGCAATACTCTTGGAACTTGGACCAGATTAAGGATTACTCACAAGCATTTCCTAGCTATATTAGCCAGTTGGAGCCTGCAAGCTATGCTACAGATTATATAGTTGTTGATGATCTTGTTGAAGTTGAGGATATATGTATATGGCAACAAATCCCCCCTGGGAGTAATGGTGTGAACGAGAGCTGGCACTCATGTATAGGGGAGTGCCATACCCGAAGTAGATCAATCCACAAAGGGGAGCAAGCCCAAAGCTTTGCGGAAAGCTTCGAACTTCTCACGAGGAAGCACCTTTGTGAAAAGTTCGGCGAGGTTGTCCTGTGTTGGCACATAGGTCAAGCTGATCTCTCCTGCTGAGAGTCTCTCCCTGACATAGTGATAATGCACCTCGTGCATGAAAAACTGGGTTTCTCACAACTGCCAATGCACTCTGACTGTCAGTGAAGATAGAGGTGGCAGACTCCTGTCCAACACCCAAGTCAGCCAATAAGCCGTCTGAGCCACACACACTCAACCGTAGCTGTGAAAGCTGCCCTGTACTTAGCTTCACAACTAGAAGTGGCCACAGTAGGTTGCTTCTTGCTCAACCAAGATATGCATGAGCTACCGAGCATGAAACAAAAACCACTTGTGGACACTCTTGTGTCATAGCAACCAGCCCAATCTGAGTCTGAAAAAGCATGTAAATCTGGCGGCAATGATCCCCCCTTGGGATAAAACAACCCAAGATGTATGGTGCCACTCAAGTAGCGAAAGATGCATTTAACTGCCTTCCAATGCTGAGACCCTGGGCTATGCATAAACCTGCTCACCTGTAAGACTGCAAACTGAATGTCTGGCCTCGTAATGCATACATAAATGAGGCAACCAACAGTTGTCTGATAGAGTGTGACATCAAAGTGATCTCCAGCATCATGAAGACTCAACTTCAAACCTGTCTCCATTGGAGTAGCAATAGGCTTGCAGTCTTCAAGGCCAAATCTCCGCAACAATGTCTCAATATACTTTGTCTGACACAAAGCAATACCTCCATCACACTGCTTAAATTGTATCCCCAAATAATGATGCAAATGCCCCAAATCTGACATCTCAAAAGAGGCATTCAAATCAGTCTTAAAATCAGCAATATGACTCTCATTTGATTTTTTGAGCAGCATGTCATCGACATAGAGAGCAATGATTAGATGTACATCATCCACATGTTTAACATACAAAGTGCTTTCTGTTGGACTATTCTGAAAACCATGTGCAGTCAAATATGCATGTATCTTTTCATACCAAGCTCGTGGAGCTTGCTTTAAACCATATAAAGCCTTTTTCAACCTGCACACTTTGTTTTCCTGCCCTCTTTGAACAAAACCACGAGGCTGCGATACATACACCTCCTCATGCAAATCTCCATTCAAGAACGCAGTCTTTATGTCCAACTGATGTACATTCCAACCATTATGAGCTGCCAATGCACAAATGCTACGAATGGTAGTCATACGACAAGTGGGAGCAAAGGTCTCATCAAAATCAATGCCCTTTTCTTGAGCATAACCCTTTGCAACAAGTCTAGCCTTATAACGATCAACACTGCCATCTGGCTTTTGTTTCAATTTAAAAACCCACTTACATCCAATGGCCTTTTACCAATAGGCAAATCACACAAAGACCATGTACCATTCTTCATTATAGCATCATATTCACTTTGCATTGCAGCCAACCAATTTTCTGAATTTTGTGCCTCATCAAATGAAAGAGATTCTTCCTCTTCACACATACTAGACACAGCCAAAGCATAACAATCTGATGCATAAGAGGCATGCTGAAAACCTGAAAGAGTACGACTAGTCATAGGTGCATCAATCTTACTATCACGCAAGGTTTGCACCAGCCATTTAGGCATACCTCTAGCCTGCTCATTTTCAGCCCTATCCTCATGAATTACATCCTGTAAATCTGCATCAGAAATAGGCTGATCTATGATGTCGTTTGAAATCTGCATAGGCTGAATATTTGCCTCATTATGACTTACATTTGAATTTCCACCTGTAAAGAGAGGCAACAACGTATCAAATACATCCCATGAGCTCACACCTGTCTCTTTGGTACATGATAACAAGGGCTGCACAGCATCTTCCACAAAAACAACATCTCGACTAATCAAGATACGCTTTGACTGCGGATGATACAATCTGTAACCCTTGCTTTCAGCACTGTAACCAACAAAAATGCATTTGATAGCCTTATCATCCAATTTTCTGCGTTGTTGCACATGCACTAAAGCATAGGCCAAGCAACCAAAGACACGCAAGTGACCAATAGAAGGCTTCCTGCCATGCCAAGCTTCGTATGGAGTAATAGACTGCAAGGCCTTAGTGGGACACCTGTTGAGTACATATGCAGCACACATGACAGCGTCAAGCCAAAACGCATGTGGCAAAGCTTGGCTCTTAACCATACATCGTGCCATCTCCATAAGTGACCTGTTCTTCCTCTCAGCAACACCATTTTGCTGAGGGGTATATGGCACTGTACATTGGTGTTTTATCCCACGACTAGCCAGAAATGCATCAAACTCTTTAGACATGTACTCCCCCCCTCGATCAGAATGGAGGGTGCCCACAGTACAATTGGATACATTTTCAACCATAAGGAAAAACTGTTTGAAGCACAAAAACACTTCGGACTTTGCCTTCAGTGGATATACCCATGCATGCCTTGAGTAATCATCAATGAAAGTCACGAAGTACAAGTGTTTATCAAATGACGGAGTTTGCATAGGCCCACATACATCACTATGTACAAGCTGCAATTTGCGAGTGGCCCGCACAGAACCATCCTTTGGAAACGTAGAACGCTGCATTTTACCCAAAATACAGCCTTCACAAACATGTTTCAATGGTGCCTCAAGAGGGGGCAATGAAGCAACCATATCAAATTTCTGCAAATGCAGCAAACTAGCAAAGTTCAGATGACCAAAACGAGCATGCCATAGTTTTGCATCTGAAACTGCCTTTTCATCAGAAACTGCATTTGCTGAATCTTCCACACACTTGTCATAAGAATTGAGCCTATACAGCCCACGAAACAAGGTGCCAGATACAATAATCGTATCACGAGAAGTCAAATCATGAAGAGTACATCAGTCATCCACAAATTTGACTACAAGTCCAAGTCTAACAAGCGCAGAGACAGACAATAGATTCTTCTTTATCCCTGGCACATACAAAGCATCTGAAAGTGTGAAAGCGCTGCCATTTGCAGCAGTAAGCATAATTTTACCAATGCCCTTCACTGGGTAAGAAGCATTATTGGCACATGTGACAGTATTCCCATTAGGGACAGCCTCAAGAGAAGTGAACATATCACGATGCGAGGTAATGTGCTTTGTAGCACCACTGTCAAAATACCATACATGAGAGTCAACAGAAACTGCCAAACATGCATCATGTACAGATGGGTCATACTGGCAATACACGCTAAACGCCCATTCTGTATCTTGCACAACATTTGCAGAATCTGCATTTGTAGAAGCATCCGCTATTGTGGCTGCATTTGACTCTTTCTTCTTTGCCTCTTTAGCCTTTAGCTTAGGGCAATTCTTAATGACATGATCATTTGCCTTACAATAGTTGCACCTGGTCTTTTTCTTGCCTTTATCAAGAGCCTTCTCAGACTTATTGTTGCTACCTGTGGAAGAAGAAGAAGTTGCAGACCTACTAATAGGAGAAGAAACAGTGAAAGGGGCTGCCTTACCACTTCTTCTCTGCTGTTGGGCAGCAATAAATGCTTGATCAACTGCACGCTGCCTGGCCCTGTTTTGCCTAGACTGCGCTTCTTGCAAGAGCTTGTTGACTAAAGTATCATACTTGACAGCATCAGGTCTGTCCTCATTAAGAAGTCTCCACGTGGAAGTAAAAGTCTGATATGTCTTAGGTAAAGCATCAAGAACAGTCTGCACAAGAGAATGATCAGGAATAATCTCACCTGCAGAAATCAACTGTTCTTTGAGATCTTTAATCTCAGCAAGAAAAACATTCATGTCATCATCTTCTTGCATAATCTTCAATTCTAGCTCTTTACGCAGGTAAGCGATTTTTGCCTCGTTACGACCTGCATACAAACCAGCTAGAATATCCCAAGCCTGTTTTGCTGTTTTAGCTGAACGAATATGTGGGGTGATGTTATGTTTGATAGAAAGTGCAATTAAGGCATGAGCCTGCGCATCTTTACCATCCCAACGAGCTTGTTCAGCAGTGGGTAAAACAGCAGCAACAGTAGAGCTGCTAGAACCTGCAACATCCTCAACAGATCCTACATCCACAGAAGCTGGACGTACATCCATACCCTGCACAATGTTCCACACTCCTTTTGCAACCAAAACATGCTGCATCATGTATGCCCAAAGTGGGTAGTTGCTGTCTCCATCCAATTTGTCATCAGCAGATAACATGCGAAATACATCATTGTTGTTATCAGCCATGGCCACTGACTGAAACTGATGTAAAAGCTACCTATAATGAAGCAAAGACTGAACAGAAAACAACTCGTGCTATGTAGCACGGTCCACAATAGAATACGTATGCCTATTTTGCAGAAAACTACACTGTCGAAATTTCTGCAGAAAATGACGAAAACACCTGTGCAGAACTTGAAATGCAAAAACGGAGCCCGAAACGACCTCAGATGCGAATTCTGAGAACGCAAAGCCCTACGGACCTATTTGCAGAGTATAGAGACCTGGAAGCACTTGTGAAAGCTCACCTCAATCGGAGAACGTGAGTCGGAGGGTGCTGGCGGCGTAGCCCTGGGAGCCGATGCCTGCTCTGATACCAATTGTTGGAATTAGGGTTACAGGAAAGCACACAAAGCTTGGAGAAGAAGAAGCAAGAATGCACACAACACAAAGTGTTAGATTGTATCAATGTACAAAAGATAAGTTAGCCCTAGTATGATGGGCGTATATACAAGCCGGGGGAAAAAACCTCCTAAAGAGGGAAAAAGTGCCCCGGCGGTCCTAAGTGTGTTCACACACATCACTGCCTATGTATATGGCAACACCCACCGCGCAACGAATTCAGGGGTGGTAGCAGCGAAAGTAGCACTTCTTACGCGGGGCAAGGTCCCACACTCGGGGCCTCGCCCACCACGGATATCCGGACAAGAGACTAATCCATCGATTCTTCCAATTCCGAATCCGAAAAAACTTCCCTTGCTCGGAAAGCACGGGTGATTCCTCCAGGATAACATTTCTCTAACGTAGTCAAAAGCCTGAACTAACTGAACTGATCTGACTGAACCCGTAAGTCCCATAGTCAGATCAAGGAAAAGATTGTACTTGGATCATAGAGACCAACGCTTTTTTCCTCATTGAGAGGCACAACTGTTGATTCTTTTCTATAGAACAATTTTTATCCAGGATTTACCTCATCTATCGTACTATACAGAAATTGAGTCTCGTTTTACGGATCCATCAGTCCAGCCTAACCCCATCCAGTCCCATGGGTTAGCCAACCGTCCAACCACTGTAGTTGATGGAATCCAATTAGGAATTTGGTTAGGTTTTGTCCCAGGTACCAGGGAAAAGAGTTCCCAAGCCCCCTAGCTGGATATTCATGCAAACATAAAACTAGTCACACCACTTACACACCCAATATGAACTTGCCTTTTTCACAGATTCAACAATCTTTAAAACAATCATTTAATGAAATCATAGTGTCACTGATCATAATCCTTTAATTATCCAGTTGAATCCTTATTTTCAAACATTCCTTCATCGGTGTACCTATGGCATCATTTTTTGGCAACCAACCAGAACGCTCACCACCTGATCACTCAGGGGCCTTTTCTATAGTTCCTAGCTCATAGTAACCGGCAATATATTCACATATCAAAATGGAATCTCCGTTGAAGATCAGCAAGATCAACTAACGGATCCATAAAAGAGCCATGGATGCATCCGTTGAGGAGACCAGCAAGGACAACCAACAAGATCCATGCCCGAATTCAGAAAACAACTCTTTTCCCTTGTTTCAAAATCTTCCCCAACGTACGTGTGGGTATCTTCGACGACCCAGAGCCCGAACACCGTATGGTCATCAGCACCCTCTAGGTTCCTTCGCAGGTCACCTAGCGCTTCACTCATAGGCCGATTCCTTGGTCCCTGTGGTCCCTGATCCAACTGTACTACCGGAAGCTCACCTTCTAGTTCAAACCGAGGTTGGTCAAGACCTTGCTACACGAGACGTCCTCTCCGTCAGCAGTTGCAACTTTAACAGATAGGTCTCCACACGACCTTATTCACAAGACGGTCAAAATGATATCCCAGCATTCTTGACATAAAACAGTCTTTTAAAAACAGATTTCACATACAAATACAGTTCCAACAATATTTCCATCTTTTCTCATTACTCCACATCCTTTCACATTAGTTTTTTTCTCATCTTCCCACAAATTTTATTCTCTTTATCGATCCCTATCACATCACATCATTCCCACATCAAATCACATCCAATCGCATCATCCACGCATCGGTCCACATCATCCATACATCCATTCACATCATCCACATCAATCCACATCATCCACATCAATCCACATCATCCATACATCCATCCACATCATCCACATCATCCACATCAATCCACATCATCCATACATGCATCTACATCAATCCACATTATCCACACATCAATCCACATCATCCATACATCCATCTACATCAATCCACATTATCCACTCACATCAATCCACATCATCCATACATCTATCTACATCAATCCACATTATCCACACATCAATCCACATCATCCATACATCCATCTACATGAATCTACATTATCCACTCATCAATCCACATCATCCATACATCCTTCTATATCAATCTACATTATCCACACATCAACCCACATCATCCATACATCCATCTACATCAATCCTCATTATCCACACATCAATCCACATCATCCATACATCCATCTACATCAATCCACATCATCCATACATCCATCTACATCAATCCACATTATCCACACATCGATCCACATCATCCGTACATCCATCCACATCATCCACATCAATCCACATTATCCATACATCTATCTACATCAATCCACATTATCCACACATCGATCCATATCATTCATTCACATCCCGATTCATATACTAACACATTCATTCACATCCTATATCATTCATTCACATCCTGATTCACATGCTTACATCCTGATTCACATGCTATCACATTCATTCACATCCCTTATCATTCATATCTATCCAATTTACATCACATCTCATCGCCTCAATTCTCGTTCATATCCATCACATTTAACTCTACATGTGGTTCAGTGCCACTCCCCAACATTGGTGTGTGAGACGAAATCTCGTATTCATAGCTTAGGTCAGAATATGATTGAGCAACATTTCTACCTGATCACAAATATATAAGCACCTGATACAATGCCAGAATCGCTTTGTTGAGGTTCTTTTTCAGAGTATTTTATAATTTTTGGAGTTTTTATAGGTTTTTTTATTTTTCAAGATTTTTCATAACAAAAACAGTATAGACAATGTAAATATGAATTTTTTTTTTCTTTCAAGAAGTCCAGTTGGATGGGAAATCCGGATCTAGGATTTTTAAGTTGAAGATTAGGATCTCAGATTGATGACCTGGAAGGATCATAGACAATCTGAGAACTGGGGTGATCCTGACTTTGCAAAACGATCCAAAAAAGTGGGGTGATTTGACGATTTGAGAGTTGGATCAGTGTGATCTAAATTTAACAACGGTGGAGATTTAGGATCAAATGATCTAGAGATGGACAATCTGAACGTTGGATCAGTGATTCGGACTAATGAGGATTGACGATCTAAAATGGATAGGGATCGATGATCCAGTCATTCTCTGCAATCCGAAAGTACATTTAAGAAAATAGTTGGTGCCTATCTCTTTGCGCACTTTTCAGGTATAATAGGGGTCTTTACACAACTTTATACCCTCTTGTATTCATAGGTTCAAAGAAGTTAACACATTCAAGAAGACATGATCATGATCACAATTGTGAGAGAGATTCATAAATTGGGGAGGAGGAGAGAAAAACTTTGTTTCCACGGTGTAGAATGGGAGAGTGCTTGTTGAAACGATTAAAACTTGAAACTTTTCAGAGTTTACTAAAACTTTAATAAATCAAAGTCTACCAATTGAGAAGTAATTAATGAGTTATATTTTTTACACTTTTGACCCCCTATTGATGTGATAAGGGGGGGGGGGAATAGGAGAATGTTCTACTGCTGTTGCAGTGCTCGAAAAAAACATATTTTTCAACCAATGAAATAAGGACAACTCTTAAACCTATCCAATTTTTGTTCTCTACTACATGCTAATTGTATGTTTGTGTATATTATGCAAGTGTGTGCATGTGTGTGTGTGTGTGTGTGTGTGTACATGTATATGCACATCATGTGCATGTGTGGGTGTGTGTGCACGCATATGCGTGTATGTATCAATCCTATGAGCACATACAAGTGTGTGTGATTGTGTGTGTGTCGATTTTGTGTGCTTATGTATGTGCATATACGTGGAAGTGTATGTGTGTATATGTGTGCATGTGTGTGCACACCAACTCTGTGTGTGCACATAAACGTGTGCGAGTGTGTGTGCCTTTATGTGGTGATAGTGTGTGCACGCACATTTCCGTGTGAGTGCATCTTTATGTATTAAAGCCTTAATTAATGAAGGCGGTTCTCACGTTACCCTCACACTTGGACTATGTGTATCAACTCCGTGTGCACACGTATGATTGTGTGTATCAACAACAAAATTGCATGTGCGCATGTAGCACCGTGTGTGTACTTGTGTGTGTGTGTGCTTATGTATATGCATGTGTATGCGTCTCTATATGTGCATATGCAAGAGAGTGTGTGCATTTGTGTGCCTGTGTGTGTGGGCGCACCCGTGTATATACATGTATGTGTGTGCGTGTACGTGCACTTATGGTGCATGTGTGTGCATGCATACGTTCATGTGTGTGTATGTGTGCATTAATATTTGTGTGTGTGTGTGTGTGTGTGCAAGCATGTGAGTGTGTGTATATGCGTCAATGTGCAGTGTGTATGCATGCACATGTGTGGGTGTGTGTGCACGCACGTGCATGTGTGTAATTGGGTGTGTGTTGATTTTGTGTGTCTGTATGAGAGTGTGTGTCCGTGTGCCTATATATACACACATGTATGTTTGTCTCTATGTGTGCGTGTGCAAGAGAGTGTGGGTGTGCATCTATGTGCCTGTGTGTGGATGCACGTGTGTATGTTCATGTATGTGTATGTGTACACATGTGTGCGTGCATGCACATGCACTTGTGTGTGTATGTGTGCGCGTGCATACGTGCACGGGTGTGTGTGTACGCACTTGAGCGTGCATGCACATGTATGTATGTATGTATGTGTGTGTGTTATGCATGTGGGTGCAAGTGTGTGTGTGTGTGCAAGTGTGTATGTGCAAGCGTGCAACAAGAGTGTGTGTATGTGCATCATGTGCATGTGTGTGGGTGTGTGCGCACGCACATGCATTTATGTGTCGATTCTATGTGCACGTGCAAGTGTGTGTGCTGATTCTGTGTGTTTATGCATGTGCACACAATTAAAAGTGTATGTGTGTATATGTGTACATGTGTGTGTCAATGTGTGCACACCAAGTTTGTGTGTACGCATGTGCATGCGAGTGTGTGTGCCTTTATGTGTCAATAGTGTGTGTATGGACACGTTTGTGTGACTGCACCCTCATCTATTAAAGCCTTAATGAAGGCGGCTCACGTTACCCTCATGCTGAGACTATGTGTGTACACATGTTTGATTACGTGTGTCGACAATCACATGTTAATGAAGGCGGCTTAGGTTACCGTCACTGCTACTAAGACTGTGTGTGCACACGTATGATTATGTGTACTGACAATCGCACGTGCATGTGCACTGTGTATGTGCTTGTGTGCGTGTGCCTATGTATACGTGTCTTTGTATGCACATACGTAAGAGAGTGTGTGTATGCATGTACGCAAGAGAGTGTGTGTGCACATCTATGTGCCTGTGTGTGTGTGGATGTACGCAAGAGAGTGTGTGTGCACATCTATGTGCCTGTGTGGATGCATGCATGCATGTATGTATGTGCATGTGTATGTGTATATACACATACACATGCACTTGTGTGTGTATGCATGTGTGTATGTGTGTGTGTACACTTGAGTGTGTGCATGCATGTGTATTTGTATATATATGTATGTGTGTGTGTGTGCTGTACGTTTGTGTGTGCAAACGTGTGTGTGTATATGCATCATGTGCACGTGTGTGTGTAGACAAGTGCAGCATGTGGGTTATTAGGTGTGTGTTGATTTTGTGTGCACGTATGTGAGTTTGTGTGCATGTGTAGTTTTGTGTGTGTGCATGTGCAATACAAGTGTACGACTATGTATGTGTATGCTTGTGTGTCTATGCATGTATGTGTATGTGAGTGTGCACATGTGTGTGTGTGTACGCACACACGAGAGTGTGCGCGTGCGAGTGGCATTTGTGTGTGTGTGTGTGTGGGTACACGTTTGTATGTGTATGTGTGTATGTATGTAGAATTTCTGTTAAGATTTTTTTTTCAAAATAGAAATGGTTATTGCTTTTACTTTTTTTTTCATTGGTGGAGATGTGTGGTGAGGTGTGCTTACTTATTATATCCTCAAATAGATGCACCTTACATATAATGATGGGGTGTTATATTTTTAAACAATGATAGAGAGAAAGAGAGATACGTTTTCATGATATAAGTGACCTCTTTTTCATCATATAAGTGACTTCCCTACATCACTGTCCCCTCTTTACACTAAACTTTGAAATTGAATGCTTGTCCTTGACTCTTTAAATCTCCCTTCTCATACGTGATAAAATGAGATGGCCAGAGAGTGACACATGGGTGAATGTTTTGGCAAGGACAAAATAGTGAAAATAATAGTCTAGAGGTAACTCACCCTTGTCACACGTGATAAAATGTGATGGCCACAGAGTGACATGTGGGTGAATGCTCTGGCCCGGCAAGAACAAAAATAGTGGAAATAATAGTCTAACTAAAGATTAGAGGAGATGAGAGTGACAAGTGGGTGAATGCTCTGGTGGCAAGGACAAAATAGTGGAAATAATAGTCTAACTAGAGATTAGAGGAGATGAGAGTGACAAGTGGTAAGGGGAAAACCATGCTTAATAGATTGAAGATTGATAGATTGATAGATTTTTGGTCTAAACTCTAGACCTGTGTTCTCACTCAAACTAGAGAGACGCGCGCCGGCCGCGCGGCCGCCCAGGTCAACACGCCAAGTCATGCGACAGGCCCACGTGGTAAGCTGGTAAGTAATCATTTGGCCAGGTGGTGGCCAACGTGCACGAGTGGGATTCGATGCTCTGGCGGCTGACTGTCGGCGCCTGTGATAAAAAAGTGATTAAAAAAAAATACAAAGCGTTCGCGCAGGCGCATTGCGTAAGAGAAGTCGTCTTCTTTCATTAAAGCCCTCTGTTTTGAAATCAAGCGTTGTTGTGGCGTCCCATGATCGGCCATGAAGTTCAACAAGCAATTCTCCGCGTATGTTCAGACCCAGCACAACCTGCTGCCAGGTGCCTCTAATGTCGAGTTCAAACGCCTCAAGAAGCTCCTGAAGCACTGTCCTCTCCACGATTCTGCTGGATTTGTTGACGCTTCTTCGTCCTCATCGGCGGATAATTGCTGTCCAGGTATGGAGAGAGAGAAAGAAAGAAAGAAAGAAAGAAAGCTTTATTAACGTCTATTAGAGGCAATATGAATGTCCTTTGGGTATCCAGATAATAGAAAAAGGTACAAGGTACAAAGCTGAAAAGCTAAAAACTGAGTGGCCCATCAAAACTGACAAGGGATGGATGGAGCTCTATCACTAGGGGCTCAATGTGCAGTACTGTATGCATCGGGTATACAATCATGCTATGCAAATCTAGCTAGCTCCATCCAGTACCATACTGGGGATGTAGGATGGTGTACATCAGTGTGGGAGGGGCAAAGACCTCCTCTAGGATCCTCCCTAGATCTGATCGAAAATGTGTGAGCCTCTCTTGGACATAAAGCTGGCGGTGAGACCGGATCTGAGTGATCTCTCTGATGAAGTGGCGGTCTGGTAGCCTGGTGCTCTCTGTCTCCGTCGAGCTCGGAGATACTCTGTGCGCTGAAGTCTGAGAGAGAGAGAGAGAGAGAGAGAGAGAGGGAGAGAGAGAGAGATAGCAGCAGCAGCAGCAGCAGCAGCTACATATGCATATGTACACTTCTGCACAAGGCCATTAGTACATTAAAGACCTTGCGGTCGTGGGTTCGAGTGTGAGTGGTGTAGCTTCTAGCTCGGCTACATCCCCTCGAAAGGGGGCTTTCGAAAAAAAGTTACAACTTCAACTGTATGTAGGAGTGGGTTCCTTAGACCCATTGCTCATTGATCCGATGGGTGCAATGGGAGCAAAGCTTATTAGACCCATTGCTTATAGATCTTATGGGTCGGATGGGGCGGGGTCCCGAAGACCCTTTGTGCATAAATCTAATTGGTCTGATGGGAGTGGGTTCCTTAGACCCATTGCTCATTGATCCGATGGGTGCAATGGGAGCAAAGCTTATTAGACCCATTGCTTATAGATCTTATGGGTCGGATGGGGCGGGGTCCAGAAGACCCTTTGTGCATAAATCTAATTGGTCTCATGGGAGCGGGTTCCAATATACCCATTGCTCATAGATCCAATGGGTTTGATGGCAATAGACCCATTGCTGTGGGTCGTATGGGAGAGCAGTCCAGTAGACCCATTGCTTATAGATCTTGTGGATCCGATGGGAGCAAGGTCCAATAGCAATGCGTCTGATATGAGCGGGCCCATGGGTCCAATATACCTATTGCTTATCAATCCATTGGGTCGAGTGGGAGCAGTGTGCAATAGACCCATTTCCTATGGATCCAATGGTGTTTGTGTTGCTTAAAGTCCAATTCTGCATAGATTCAATGCCTTGTATATTTGCCTTTAGAGAGAAAATATTGACTTGTTTCTCCAAAGATGGAATATGGCGTTTTGAGACTTGCAAAGAAGGCAAAGGCAGTTACCAGTCTTATCATATGTGGGGATAGGGTCTGACTGATTCACCAAGATATTCAAAGCTGTTTGTGTTTCTCAATGCTATCCACATTGCTTTATTTTGTTAACGAGTTTGGCCAATAGCTGCCTTGTGTGGTGGAGAGAGTTTTTTGTTTTTTTGTTTTTTTGCATCCAAGCTCAGGTTGAAGTCCTTAACTCTCCAACTTTGAAGCCGAGTTGGATGATAGATTTGTTCTGTTGTTCTGTCACACCCTTTGAGAGAAGGTATCAGAAGACTACACAACCTACAAATGAGCATCTGCCAAAAAACTAGATAGCCTGAAAGACACCTTTCTCACGACCAGGTACTAAGAACATGCAGTTTGTCCCAAAACCCTGTGGAAAAAGTCGTCTTTGAATTGCAAGCTCGATGCCTTAGGCTTTACACAATCTGATCTTTTCACTCAGGCACTGCTCCAGCCCCATGGTTCTTTTTTGCCCAGAAATCTCAACGTCAACTTTCAAATACACAGCCTGTTTGTGGTACAGGCAAGAGACCTATAGTAGGACACGGGGGGGGGGGGGGGGGGGGGGGGGGGGAAGTGGCTTTACCTTGAATTCTACCTTCTATATTTAGCTTCATTTTGCACCGTAAAGCTAATTTTCTTTGCTCTAAGGCCCCGTAAAACTAATTTTCTTTGCTCTAATGCCTTTCATTTTTCTCCCACAGAATGTGATCAGATCTTTTTCCCTCTTTTGATGAAGGAGGTGGCCGACATCCTAGGGTGTTTTAATGTTCGGGTTCAGCGCCTATTGGAGATACATCTTGCTTCAGGTTTTCACAAGTACATGCTCCAGTTGAAGTATAGATCATCTTTTGGTAATCACTTGGAGATGATAAGTGAGGGACAACAACTTGCAAGCTACGTTTCCATGAATGCACTTGCAATACAAAAGATCCTTAAGAAATATGATAAGGTACAAATCCATTTTCTATAGTTTCCTTTGTGTACGTGTTTGTGCATGCATGCGTGAGAGAGAGAGAGAGAGAGAGAGAGAGAGAGAGAGAGAGAGAGAGAGAGAAATGAAATGAAATGAAATGTTATATTAACGTCTTCAAAAGGCCATAATGACCTATGAGACCAAAAAGTTACATCATGGTGGATCTGATACAATGTCTGGATAAAAAAACCAGAAAATGAAAAATAAAGATGATACTACTGGCACCTAGTGAGGGGGGGGGGGGTACGCTATGGAGGTGAGTGGAGTACAGTGAGGGGATACAATATCATGTGGGACGGGGGGGTACACTATGGAGGTGCCTCCATCTCATAATATGTGCCGCATCGGACGCTGGCGGATCTCCTCAATATCCTCTGTGGTCAGCACCGTGACTGGGTGTCCCGCATGTCTCGCAAGAATAATCCGAATCCGCCGCTGCAACCTCCGTCTATGCTGGGATGCCCTCCTCCGTAGTCGTAGGCGTCTAGACCACCCAAGCTCAATCGCACGATCAATCAAGAGAGAGAGAAAGAGAGAGAGAGATATATTAACGTCTGCGAAAGGCCAAAGTGGCCTATGAGACCAAAACATAGTACACAGCTGATGGTGTCTCATCACAAGGAAGACAAAAAGGACTAAAAAAGTCCTAAAACCTATTGAGGTACAACAAAAGTGTATAATATCTACAACTAGCGTAAGACTGGTGTAATATGCTCATCTCAGTATCTCTCTCATGGGGTGCTGTAAGATAGAGAAGCGAAAGTGGCGGGGCAGTTGTCTCCTGTGGCGGGTGATGATGGCTCTAATCCACCGGTGATGAAGTGGCTGTGGAGGAGGTCCTGGTAAGCGTGGGCATCTCACTCGACAAAGTGCTATGGCTTTCTCAAGGGTGACTCCGCCTGAAGGACGTCTATGGGATGTCTGGCTCATCCAGGGGGTAGTGGAAGTCCTGGTCGTATGTGCTGGGGTGGTCCTGGCCCTGAAAAAATCTGTCATGGCTCGCTGGCAGGGTGGATCTTGGTGTGCTGTCCTGGCTCGTAGGAGAGTCTCTCGATGGCGTTTGAGCTCCAATAAGAAAAGCCCCAAACACCTCTGATCCTCAAACTCTGTCGCATGTCGTAATGGTCCAAAACCCTCTTGGAAGAGACACCAATATCTCCCTCGTATCTCATAGTACATAGTACATCGGCATATGTAGTGCTCCTCTGACTCCACTTCCTGGTGACATAGCTGACAAATGTGGTCTTCTGGCTTCATCCCCTCGTATTTGCCAGTCTTTATCCTCAGCTGATGTGATGAAGTGCGGATCTGTCCAATGGCACTGTGAATGCCATGTGAGAGATGGGTGTCCATGTATGTAGACCGTGTCACAAAGCCATCTGAGGAGAGATGTAGAAAATGGTCCGGATAGTGGGCCATCTTCGTGCCTAGTGGTAGGGGGGGGGCTGGACCATGTCCTTTCTGCATCTAGCCTCACAATATCCATCCTGATCACCCTATTCTGCTCAGAGCGACTAAGGTCCAAGAAGGGGCAGGCTGTAATCAAATGGAGGGAGTGCATCAATCGTCATTCCATGTAATCTCAGCCAGGTACACATCTGGGTGTACCAACATCGTGTATCGCCGTCTGCTGCTAATTGCTTGGAAGAGATAAGTTCCAGGTGTGGGTATCTCTGTTTGGGGAGCTCCCATATCCTCTGCAAAAATGTCACTGACTGGAACAGGGCTTCGGTAACCCTCGGTGCGGCTCCTATCTCTGCTCTGACAATCTCATGAGGTACCGATGGTTTGCTCCGAATCATGCGTGCGATCATAGTCGCCAGTGGTTTCTCTAGTACCTGCCATCCATCATAGAAATCTCTCTGTGGTCCGACCTAGTTGAAAAGTGGCTCCCTCCTCGTGTGGTAGAGGCTGGGTCCCCATATGGGTGAGCCATATAGTGTAGGTGTGACCAATGTGTCAAACAACTAGAGTTTGGTGCGCGGCTCCTGAAACTGAATGTAGGCACATTGTCTCTCTAGCGCCCCTAGGGCTGCATATCCACGTGCCAATCTAGCCTCTGCTGCCTGCCTCATAGAGAACTGTGGTCCGAATGTGACTCCGAGGTACACATATGATCTGGTGTACTCCATTGATTCACCTCTAAAAGTGAACTGATGTTCGGATCTAGTCACCCAAGCCTGTGCGGTATTGAAGACCATAATCTTAGTCTCCCCAAGGTTCACTATGAGGTCCCTATCTACACAAAACGACTGCAAGGCATCCAAATGCTGTTGCAAACCCTCAGGGGAGTCTGCAACAATAAGCACGTCGTCATCGGCATATAGCAGTATGGGTATCCAAACCCCTGCCAGACTGGCCCCTGCCCCCCCATCCTGTCAATGTAGTCGGATATCTCATCAATGTAAAGTCCAAGAAGGGTGGGTGACAGTGGGCATCCTTGCTTCACCTCAATGGTGCTTGCCACTGTATCCGACATGCCTCTAGGAGTCCGTTCTCTGCCTATCACTGCCTCATATAATGCATAAATGCCCCACTGCATCTCCTCGGGAACACCAATGCCATGCAATGTCCTCATGAGTCTAGCACGTGGCACCATGTCAAAGGCTTTGCGGAAGTCCACAAAGCAGCAATATATTCTCTTCCCCCGTGCTCGTTCCTCCTCAGTGAGAGCCCTGAGGGTAAATATGTGATCCAAAGTCGTGAAACCTCGTCTGAAACCTGCCTGCCCAGGTGCTTTGAGTCCATGTGTAACACGCGGAAGCTCTGGGAGTCTTCTTTCAGCCCTAAACACTACTGAGAACATGTTGATGCAAAAACGTAGACAGAAGGGAGAGTAGAGAGAGAGAGAGAGAGATGCTGGAAATTCAGTATATTCATATGGTACAAAAAGGTACCCTAATCTACAGCCATAGGCTGCTGTACATAAAAGGTGGAACACACCAAAATCTCCTAGTCTAGACCCACACCCAAAGTGGGAGTGAATGATCTATCCTTGAGCACTATTGCCTATTTATAGGCTTCTGCTGGTCGGCCAGCCGACTAGACATAAAACTCTCAAATTCTGCTCCGCCTGTACTCCCTGCAGCCGACAGTCCACTGGTGTAGCCGACAGTCCCCTTGTGCAGCCGACAGGTCAACCATGTCCTTCTCCAAGTCCAACACTAGCCAAATCTGCACTTCATACTCCAAATCCTAGTTCTAATCATCTTTTTCTGGCTGCCCCTTCTGAATTATCTTCAGAGAATGTCCATGGCAATTCTTGCACATGACATCCCCCTCTGCTAAACTTGATGACGGGATTCCAACTTTTTCCTTGGATGACTGTCATCATCCCATTTTGTTCCAGGAGTCCCTCTGTCATCCATCCATCCCAAGCAACCCTTTTCTCTGAAAACCCGGCCTGGTCTCCAAAAACACTCTGACTGTGAATAAGATCTTTGCATCTGTTCCTTCCAGTCTCCAATTCATTCCTTCCCTGACTTTGAACACTGTCTTGGTCTTCATTCTTGAGAAATGAGTCTGGCACTCACATGACCAGACCCCTTGAAGGATAATCCTCCCTTGGGACCGTTGCCCGAGAACTTATCTGGCTCCCAGGACTGCCATCCCCACTGGCTTTGTGGAACACCACCAACAAACCTCCTGGGAGCTCTTCCGTTCCTGTGTTCCTTGCTTGGGGCTTCGTATCCGTGTACTTTCCTATACCTTGGACCTGTACACCATCATATGGGACTGAATCAGAGTTTAGCTTTGTTGAGCTCTGATACCAATGTAACACGCGGAAGCTCTGGGAGTCTTCTTTCAGCCCTAAACACTACTGAGAACATGCTGATGCAAAAACACAGACAGAAGGGAGAGTAGAGAGAGAGAGATATGCTGGAAATTCAGTATATTCATATGGTACAAAAAGGTACCCTAATCTACAGCCATAGGCTGCCTTACATAAAAGGTGGAACACACCAAAATCTCCTAGTCTAGACCCACACCCAAAGTGGGAGTGAATGATCTATCCTTGAGCACTATTGCCTATTTATAGGCTTCTTGAACAATGAAAGAGCTGGCCGACTGCTGGTCGGCCAGCCAACTGGACATAAAACTCTCAAATTCTGCTCCGCCTGTACTCCATGCAGCCGACAGTCCACTGGTGCAGTGGACAGTCCCCTTGTGCAGCCGACAGGTCAACCATGTCCTTCTCCAAGTCCAACACTAGCCAAATCTGCACTTCATGCTCGAAATCCTAGTTCTAATCATCTTTTTCTGGCTGCCTCTTCTGGATTATCTTCTGAGAATGTCCATGGCAATTCTTGCAATGACATCTGAAACCGGCCTTCAAAAATCTGACGGGCAGTGGAACAAACACTCGCACACAAAACACTTCATCACCCATGGGAACCTGAAAAAGGAAAACAAACAGGGGAGCTAGAATGCTCGTGCAAATAGTACAAGGACACCGATTGGCCCCAAAACGCAGTGGCGCCCCTTGCGGTATTTCTTTACTTGATCAAAAATGAGTACATAGTACAACTTGTCGAATCCTTTACCAACAGGATCCCTTTTTGCTTTTCACCCAGGACTTTACAAATAAGATCTCTCGCTTAGTACAGCAAAGCATTCTATAGAGAAGGCACACCTGTACGACACCTCCCTGCTTGAAAAGGTCTTCTCCATCTCAACCATGGATCCCACAACCCTTTCCCAAACAGCAATAGGGCTGTACCAAACCATATGTCCTTCCTACAGTCATAGCCTGCATGTAACCTCGAGAAAACTATAATCTGTTCACATGAATCCAGAGACATGCTTTCCACACGAAACCAAAGACCTGTATCTGATAAACCATAGTCCTGTATCCATAAACCATAGTCCTGTATCCTGGATACCAAAGTCCTGTTTCTTCTCGAAAGACCAATGTCCTGTTTCCATGATAGATAAATCCACATATGCACCATCCAATCACGATGCCAAAAACCCAGAGAAAGATAGAGGATGTGTCAAGCAATCCCTGAATACACATAGGTCCAAGATGAAGAGCAACACACATCTCTTCCAAGAACATCATCCTTTGCATCTTAACTTGATCCTCTGCATCCTATTCTTGTAAACAAAGCCTGCTTGCGAAGAGAGAGAGAGAGAGAGAGAGAGACCCCTTGGCTGTTAGCCCCTCGGTGCCTCCTTCAGTTCGCCTTCTTCCCAGAGAGATAAAGAGAGAGACCCACGCCGAGTGCTTCCAAACATGTAGGCACTTGGCTTAGAGGACCTCTCGTCTGACACTCGTCTGGTTGCCCAACTGTCTGCAGAGAAATTCCTGCTTGACGCCTGCTTGGCTGCCCATTGTTGGTTGTCCATAGATGTAGTCGCCTGGTCGCTTTTTACTTGGTAGTAACCCATGCTCAACCACCTAATCACATGCCTGGCTGCCCATGTGCAGCACCACCCTACTGTAGAACATGTGCAACAGCACCTTGTCAATGCCCAGCAGCAGTACTCGGCAGCAACCCATGCGTGCAAGTGCAGCAACACCCGTCAGTAATAGTACCCGACAGCGGCGGCTGTACCTGGTGGCGGTGGCTGTACCTGGCGGCGGCTTCTGTATCTGGTGGCGGCAGCCCTGTACCTGATGGCGGCAGCAGCCCTGTACCTGACAGAGGTGGTAGCCCTGTACCTGACAGAGGTGGCAGCAGCTGGTGGCGACAGCTGTACGTGGTGATAGCGGCAGCAGCTAGTGGCAGTAGTGGCTGCTCCTAGAGGCGGCTGCAGCGGCAGTAACAACAGCACTAGTGGCGACAGCAGAGTCGCTGGTGACGGCAGCACCCCTGGCGGACAGCGCTATGGTGGCAGCAGCAGCAGCAGCAGCGCCACGTAACCCACCCGGCCACCAAAAACGCTAAAAAGCAAAGATAGACAAAATGCATGCTTTTCAAAAATAATGTTATTATCATCAAAGGTTTTAAAAACCTTATAACTTTTAAAATTCCTTTTTGTCCCCTTTCACACTTGGGCTGGCCACCAACATGGGTTTCCTTTTCACATTCAACTGATGCCTGTCCACACTGTGCATCCCGTGCCTGTGCCCACCTGCTTGTTGTCCAGAGGGAAAAACACAGGGTCGTAACGTACCCCCCTCTTGAAAAATAGCAAGCGTCCTCGATTGCACTCAATAACACAGTAAGCATCCAATGAAAAAAAATTCCCCATATGACCAAAGCAATGCCCCTCCAGTGCATCTGGGTGATGAAACAATCATCCTGAACAATAAGGCCAAACCGTCACGTCAGAGTGACAAACAACTCTTGCTTGTTCCTTCAGAACCTGTAGCAAAAGTCTAAAACCAAGTGGAAACCCGTAATCTGTGTTAGCCCAAAAACAAATCCATGCATCATTCTACATATGACACACATATGCATGACACATATATACATTCGCAAACCATATGCTCCTCAAGATGCTCTACCTACTCCAAAATAACAGTCTCAGGGTTGCTCGCAAGCCTTACACCCATGTATATCCCGCAGGACCCACGACTGATGGTACAACATGAGCATATGAAAGCACTCAATGCATCTAAACTATACATCCACTAAGTACTTCCCACATATGTCTCTCTTGATGCTTTACACACTCTACTTATGGCCATCCCGCAGGAGCCACACTCAGTGATACACCATGAACATGGTAAAGTACCTGATGTATCATACCAATATACATGCATCTCATCCTGACACAACCAGAGTATTACCCATGTATTCCCAAGGGTACCAGATCCAATGGCTCCAGAATACAATAATACTTCAGAAAGTGTATGCATACATGCACAAATAGAGTTCAATCCATATATATCAATGAACCAAACCAACTCTAGGACTGCTCGCAAGATTTATGCCCTTCATAGAGTCTCGAAGTGTTAGCTCAGGTCGTTGCAAACTTTGAGCTCAACCAAACCATGCCATTCCAAAGGAGACCAACTCTGCAAATACCATCATCTCAAAATCTGATTGACCGATCCTGTGGTCAAGAACAGCCAGAACCATATGACAAAGATCAATGTTCCAATCTTCCTCAGTCATACCTTAGTTCCAAAGGCAAAAACCATCTCTGTTAACCATAAGTGTAGACAGAGTTATCCATAGTTGCAGTTATAGTTCATGGTGCGGCCGTCTGTGAACCATACCCAACTTTACCATCTCATGTGACTAGTACACAATATCATAGAAGTCCCATAAGCAGATGTACTGTCAGCCTTAGTACCTCAGGTGAATACAAAGATGTCACCAAGCGACTCCTAGATGAAAAACTGAGCCTCTCTATAACAAGGGAGCGGAGGTGCTACCCCCCTCTTGAGCTTCAGGCAATGCTCCAGACCCATGCTCTGCTGAACCTGAATGAGCCGTCGCAAGAGTCGGCTCCAACTCAAAGGCATCAAGATAAAGCTGCAAATACCTAAGGTGAATCTGCTAAGTCACCCTCCTCCATCCACTTCGCATCCATCGGTGAATAGTTCTTTAAACTTCACAAGATAGCGACGGGAAACTTTACCTCGTACCTTTCTTTCCTTGTGTGCCAGTATCTGCTCGGGAATAAGAACCTTATCAAGTTCCTCCGCTTCCGACTGAGCCTCATCTGATACATCCTCAAGCACCCAAAACCTACTTGCACTCCACCCAAGTGGTAAGCACAAGTCACCAATGAAGCATAGTAGATCACCACTACTAAACATAGAAAGAAGCTGTCTTCCGAACCCATGAAGCCTCTGTGAAGATACCACTAGTGACAAAGTGTCAAAAGCCATAGCCTTCATTCCATCTCTTGCACCATAACACTTCAACTGCTTCTTGTTCCTGGCTGACTACTTCCTGTCCTTGGTGTCTTTTCTCCTGAGCTTCATCTTTAGCTTTTTCTCTTCACCTTATACAGGCAAAGACACACAATCCTGCACTGCCTCCTGTACTTCCTTTTCACTTTCCACATGTTGAAGCTTTTGATGTGCACTCTTATGAAACAACCACGAGCTCGCCTCCTTGAGAAAGTCGACGATATCCCGGCAATGGAACCATGAAACTGGCCTTCAAAAATCTGACGGCGGGCAGTGGAACAAACACTTGCACACAAAACACTTCATCACCCATGGGAACGTGAAAAAGGAAAACAAACAGGGGAGCTAGAATGCTCCTGCAAATAGTACAAGGACACCGATTGGCCCCAAAACGCAGTGGCGCCCCTTGCGGTATTTCTTTACTTGATAAAAAATGAGTACATAGTATAACTTGTCGAATCCTTTACCAATAGGATCCCTTTTTGCTTTTCACCTAGGACTTTCCAAATAAGCTCTCGCTTAGTATAGCAAAGCATTCTATAGAGAAGGCACACCTGTACGACCTCTCCCTGCTTGAAAAGGTCTTCTCCATCTCAACCATGGATCCCATAACCCTTTCCCAAACAGCAATAGGGCTGTACCAAACCATATGTCCTTCCTACAGTCACAGCCTGCGTGTAACCTTGAGAAAACTATAACGTGTTCACATGAATCCAGAGACATGCTTTCCACACGAAACCAAAGACCTGTATCTGAAAAACCATAGTCTTGTATCCATAAACCATAGTCCTGTATCCTCGATACCAAAGTCCTGTTTCTTCTCGAAAGACCAATGTCCTATTTCCATGACAGATAAATCCACATATGCACCATCCAATCACGATGCCAAAAACCCAGAGAGAGAAAGATAGAGGATGTGTCAAGCAATCCCTGAATACACATAGGTCCAAGATGAAGAGCAACACACATCTCTTCCAAGAACATCATTTGTCTATTGCAGTCCTCAACCCGTAATGCAAGAAACATCTAGAGATTATCACAAAGCTGTGAAAAGTTATCTATGCATCGATAGATAGGTATGTGTAATGAGGAATCATTGTCAATACTCTTGTTTTGCAATATATAGTAGATTAGGTCTCTCTCCTTGTCTTTTGTGCGGTTGGAAGACAAGTTTGATTAGTGTTAATCTCTTTCTCTCGTATACGTAGTGTCAATCCAGGTTTTATTCTTTCCATTGCATCACTCATGCAAGAGAGAGAGAGAGAGAGAGAGAGAGAGAGAGAGAGAGAGAGAGAGGGGCATGTCCCAGGAGATACCTTGTCAAGTTTAAAAACTATCTACCTATCGACTCGAAGTGGGTCAACAAGGATTATTCGCAACTTCTTCAAGCATATCTTGAGGTTTTTCAGTTGAGGTTAACTATTTAGAAGTGGGGGTGGGTGGAGGGAGGGGATTTCACTATTTGGCAGGATGCCAGACATCCTTCATGCTGCCGGTATTGTGGCTAGTGCATGGACCTGAGTGCTCTGGATCTAGAACTCATACTTTTTGGTGAGCTAGACAGGAGATGCTTGTATTTTACAAGTTCCATGAAAGGGAGATGTTTCCAAGGAAAAGTTGCATGTGTATTTTACAAGTTCCATGAAAGGGAGATGCTTCCAAGGAAAAGTTGCATGTGCACACATGTTTGAGTGTTTGAAATTGTTTCGTGTGAAATTTTTTCGTGTGAATGTCTGCAATGACATTTCCAATTCACGAGCAGGGATGTTCACTTGTGGAACTGTGAGAATGCCTTGTCTTTTGACTTGGTTTATGGCATGTGAGCTGCTGGTAAGTATTGCTTAAATTGGTGTTATTTTTATGAGGTTAAATGTAAATTATTATAAACTTTGCAGGTTCAGATTCACATTAAAAACCTGAGGTCCCCATTTATAAGTGCCCTAGGTCCAAGGCCAAGTATGGCCCCAACACTTGTGGGCATGGGCATCCTTTGTGGCCATTGGTGTGGGAGGACACTATTAGTAAGTGAGAGGTGGCCTCCCATGTGGCATCAGGTAGGTACATGGCCGTACAAGCTGCTATATCGTAACTCCAAGTGGGCCAGCAAGAGGGGTTTACATGTAACATGCAACAGAATTATGCATAGATGAAAGTATCCTATCACACAAGGGCTCAGACCGCCCTCTGAATCCTGGGTTTTGTGAGTCTTTAGCAATCCACTTTATCACTTCAAACTTTAAGAGATAGAGAGAGACAGATAGAGATTTGTACACAGTATTGGGTCCCAAATTACCCACTGAAGGGCCTCCTCCTATTGTTGGGGAGTATTTGCTTTATTTCTTTGACGAGAATGACTGTAGGACTGACTTTGAGACTGTAGATGAGCCAAACGCAAGACCTTCAGAAGGCCAAGAGTAGGGCTGACTGCACACTGCTGTAGAAGCACCAATGATGACCAATCTTGATGCCAATGCACTCTTCCAAGGGGCTGTAGGAGGACTGCAATATGTGGCTGAGAGAAGGGGCTGATTGGAGACTGTTTCTAGGGTTGTGAGACGTGACTATGCAAGCGATGATTGGCTGAATATGCAGGCTGAGATGATGCGTTTCTGCAAGCAAAGGGAAGCTATGTTTCTGCAAGAGAGGAGCAGATAAGTATGCGCTTCAGCCTTGGGAGATGATCGCTTGGCTGATTGCTTGCTGAATATCTGAATGCTTGATGAATAAATGAATGAGGAAAACGTTGGGTATTTATATGCATGAAGGGAGCTGGTCGGCTGGCTTCCTAATGCAACACGACTAGAAAATATGCAATATATGTTGAATATAATGTTTATAATACTGGCCGACTGGGTATAAAAGGCTAAAACTTATGCAATGGGTTAAATACTTATGCAATGGTTCACATATAATGCAATAAATGCTTCTAATGCAAACTCTAAGGCTTCTAACTGACTTCTCTATGCACGAATGATTCTCTTCAAGTGGGTTAAGGGACTTGACTGACTGATTGACACTTTATGGCTTAGGAAAGACCTATGTAGCTCTTCAGCCTTGGGAGATGATCGCTTGGCTTATTGCTTGCTGAATACCTGAATGCTTGATGAATAAATGAACGAGGAAAATGCCGAATATTTATACGCATGAAGGGAGCTGGTCAGCTGGCTCAAGGGCAGGTCGGCTGGCTTCCTAATGCAACACGACTGGAAAATATGCAATATATGCTGAATATATGTTTATAATGTTGGCCGACTGGGTGTAAAAGGCTAAAGCTTATGCAATTGGTTAAATGCTTATGCAATGGTTCATATATGCTAAAGGGTCCTATTGATGTACAATGATGCAGTGATGATGCGCCATCTTGTCACCATGCACTACAGTTAAGAGTGCATGTGACATTCCCTCTTGCTTAGCAGTTCAGATCCTTCTTCACCATTGGAAGCATGGTTCCGATCAAAGACTCCCTCCATTCTACACAAAGTTCTGAGATCGGCGTACCCACAAAGCCGTTCGGCTAGACGAGGAGTCCTTTCAAGAGTACCCCCAATTGTTGGCAGACTCAGGCTCAATGACTTCTGCTTCGGCAACCATGTCTGGGTGTTGTTCATCCGAAACATCAAAAACTTATGGACCAACATATGGTTTTAGCCAAGAAACATGGAAAACATCATGCATTGTCCAACTGTTAGGCAACTTTAACTTCATGGAGACATCACTTAGCTTCTTAACTATAGGAAAAGGTCCAAAACTACAGAAAGCAAGCTTGGGACAATGTTTGTCCACTTAATTCAATCCTTGTTTCATGGTAAGCAAATAGAATCTATCCCCTTCCTTGAAGTGGACCTCTCGTCTAGACTTATTTTCCTGTATGTGCATTGAATAATGGCCAGGCTCAGAATTGAGAGCCAAACTATATTGAGTACCAAACTTTGTGGAATCGACATACTGATCTTTCATGCTATACAAGTCTTTTCCAGAGGTATCGAGAATGGTAGACTCTTGTATGATCTGGATGCTGGTCTTTCTACTAAGAGCATGTGCCACTCGGTTATGCTTACTAGGGATGTACTTGATCACCCTTAGGACAAGAGGGTGGGAGATCGTCCTCAAGCATAATGTCTTGATATCGAGAAAGGAGAGATCTGCCAATTGAGGGATTGAAGATGAAGATGAGACAACTGCATCGATGAGATAGAAGCTGTCTGAGCACGAACATAAATCAATGCTCCTTTTGCTCCCTTGCGGATAGCTTCTTGGGCTTGGAGATGAGAAATCAAAGGGATGCCAAGAATGCTTTATGAAATGATTTGTTGTCATTTTGGTGTTCCATTGGAGCTTGTTAGTGACCAAGGAAGAGAATTTAGGGTGGTTGTGGTCAAAAATCTTACCAAGAGGTTGGATATAAAACATAGATTTGCCACTTCTTATCACCCCCAGTGCAATGGGATTGTGGAAAGTCTTAATGATGTCTTATAGAAATTGTTGTTCAAATTGGTGTAAGACCACCCGAATGATTGGGACTTGTATTTGGACAAAGCTTTGTGGGCATATAGAGTGCCTGAGAAGAATGCCACAGGATTTACTCCTTATCACTTGGTTTATGGTGAAGAGTGTATATTGACAGTAACAATGTGACATAGGGAGAACAAGAAAAAAGGAGATAGTCTAGTCTACACTCTCTTCTTTTGGATCGAGAACGAGTCATCAAATGGTATGAAGAGACTAGTCAGAAAAGAATCAGGACATTTAATGAGAAGCTGGGTAATAAGAACTTAAAGGAAGGAATGCTTGTGTTAAGATACAACAATGCTCTTGACACCACGTTGTGAGGTTGTTGGGTGATGGCCTCTATAACACCACCAAACAGGCACACGAGAAGAAAATGTAAGGGATCAGAACTAGGGGACGCTAAGGTCCCAGCTCCAAGGGCACTAGTCAGCTCTGAATCTATCCTTAACCTTTCAGCTGACACAAACAGACACCTCAACATCCCTCAATCCAGCTCAGCTGATTCCTCCAGTTGTCCTCCCAGGCTAGATCTATCTCCCAAAGTTCCTTTGGCAAGCAACTGACTTGCATCCTTCCCAGTTGACACACAGTTGATCAAATTCTGATTGTAGCCTAAATCAGATGCCTGCTGTTGATCCCTGTCAGAAACATGTCCGCCTGACTCCGAGAATGTCTTCCAACGTTGGCAAACTTCAAATACTTACCTTGGAACTTCACTGAACCTGTCCGCACTCCTTTGCTGACTCCTTGCTAACACGAGTGTGATGTGACCTAGCTGACTGTAAACTGATCTGGAAGACTAACACTGATATGAGTCCTCCTAGCTCTCTTATTGTTCTCGAGGTTCAGCTAACCTCAATCCCTCAACCCTAGAACTTTGTTGAACACCTTCCTGATGCTCTTCAGACCTTTTGCTGACACTAATCCGATTGATCTTGATGGATATTGATTCAGCTGATAGACAGACCTAGCCAACTCAGCTGCCTTAACTAAATTAGAAACTTTCTCTTATTTGTACGCTGACTCTCCATGACACTAGGCTATTCTAATCTCAAAGAGGTATCGACTCAAAAACTCTTTGCTGAATGCAACTGACACCTATCTAAGTGTATCTGACTGAAACGGACTCAGTTGCCTGAATCAGATTCAGCTGGATCAGACTTTCTTTACTATGTGTCCTTTGATACCTTTAGACCCTAACAACACTCAAACCACGCAAGGATCAAACCCTATAGACACTCAGTTGATTACAACCAACTCGCAGCTGACTTTGAATGACCTATCAGTCCACAAACCCGACTGGCAGAGTGCTGACCGCTAACTGCTGACTACTGACTATGTCAGTCTTCTGACAGTCAGACTTGTCTCAAAACTACTTCCCTTCAATCCAAAATGATCATATCAACCCTTCTACCTCTCCAGCTGATTACCCTTGATGCAGAGCTGACTGTAGCTCATACCTATTTGACTGTATCCGACTGAAACTGATTCAGCTATGAGTTAGCTCCTACTCTCAGGACATTAGATATACACCCATAGTTGTTCTGTCTCAACAAAATCGATCAAAGAAAACACAAACCAAGCTCCATATCATAAAATCTCAACAATTCCAACACAGATTCAAGCTTTAAAGTCTCAGCCTTCTTGACGAAAACAAAGCCAGACCTTGTCTCAACACCCTTGAGACATGGGTTCAAACTCAAAAGAAAACACACTAAAAAAAACTTGAGGGTCCTTCACAGGTAGACCCCAACAACTATTCTCCCAAGAAAAAACTTCACCCACTAATTCAAACTGCAATGAATCTACAACCACAAACTGCAGGTCTTTCCCAAACACACACAAATCAGCACTCAACTGACTGACAGCAGCTACAATTGAACAAAAATTGGACTGTCCTGTCTGTAACAGAGTCGCCGCACCTCTGTTGCGCTGAACTTCACTTTTGTAACCTTCGAAATTTGTGAGACCTTTTGACTGGAGGTAGTCTCTTCATTGTAGTCACTTCACTCACACTCTTCTCTCTTGCTTCTCCTTTTTTGAAAACTTCTCAATCTCTTTTTCCCTAAGCCCATCGCCGCCTCGCTTCATCCAGAATGTCACGCTGCCTGCTTTCCACGTTTGCCCATGCACTTTCCTTTTTTGTTTTTTTTGCACCTGCGCTTATCCATTTTAGTCGCCACGTTGTCTCTACCACCTAGGATCCATCTCACCACCCTATATACATTATGTGTTCCCGTACACCATGTTTGATTTCAGCTCAAGACTCCTGTCACATATTGCCCCAAACCCTCATTGAAACACTTTCAAGTGTTTCACTGTGTTTTTTGCCTTACGTGATTCTAATATGATATGGCCTCAACCTCAGGCCATTGACTCTGCTGGAGTGTATCTGACCCCCAAGATCTTGCAACTGATATGTTCCATTAGGAAAAACTTAATGTACAATAAAAGGACCTTCCCATCTGACCCTGAATTTGGTCTGAAATGTTGTATCAAGAGCATTATTGCATGTGAGAACCAGCATTCCCTTCTTCAGATCTTTACTACCCAACTTATCATTAAATGCCTTGATCCTCCTCTGACTGATCTCTTCATACCATTTGAAGGCATCCTCTCTGTCTACTAGTAGAGAATATAAATTGGTCCATCTCTTTCTCTCTTGTTTCTCGTGGGTCATACTATGTTGCAACAGAAAATCAAATGAAGGAAGCATCACATTCACTGGCAATGTACATTCTTCACCATACACCAAATGATATGGGGCAAACCCTGTTGCATTTTTCTCACACTCAAATAGAGCTAGGAGGGCCAAATAGTTACACACTTGTTAAGCAGCTTTGACTTCTACGCTTGTCAGTGTGCAGGAGTTTCAGCATCGACAGTTGCCTTCACATAAAAACTTGGATACCATCTTGGTATAGGAGCAAGCCTTGTTCAGTCGAATTCTTTAGAGCAACTCTTCTTCTCAGCACATTGGTAGGCGCACTGGCGACCCTCACACCCTTGGTTTATAAATACCTTTTCTCTCACTCGGCTAGCAGAAGCGCAGCCTGATTCAGAGCTAGGAGCTCCCTTTGCTTATGGTGGTTACTACACTCAAGTTTTCCTTGCCATGATCAGAGCAGTGAGGTAACAAAGACTCTCTAAATGCTCTCTGTTTCTTTCCCCTCTCTGACTACTAGTTGAACAAGTTGATGGCAAGTTGCAGAGCCCAGACACTACTAGTGGCTAGCAGAAAGCGCGTCTCTCCTAGAAGACTCACCAACCCCATTATCTTGGAACAACTCCTGTGATGACTGGCATCATTTTGGGAACAAAAGGAGATACATTGGGCATAGAAACATGTGCCCTGTAAGCATGAGGCATGGTTGGTCCCTCAACATACATTGGTGCATTCTCACCCATAACTTCTCCCTCATGAGCACACTTGGGGGCATGAGTAGCATGAAAGATATGCGGAATACCTGCACCAACAGAAAATTGTAGGCCATGTTGCATGTGTTGTGCATGTACATTTTCAGCTGGCAATGGCATTTGACATACATTTTGACCATTGCCATAAACATTGCATTCTTCACGGGCTACAAAAGGTACACCTACAAGGCATGAAGTCGCCGATGGTTCCTCTCTAATTTTATAAGAATTCATCCTCTTAGACATGTGCTCTTGTTCAACGAGCTATGGAGATACCAAGACATGTGGGATAATTGCATTTTCTCCATAGGCATCCTCAGTATGGGCCAAGTATGCACGTGATGCATCCCTCGGTTGCATGTGCAACTCTTGAGCTATCACTGCCATGGCATGATCCATAAATGATTCAGCTTTCTTGGCCTTAAAACAAACATGTACCAATGGATCTTGGCGTTAGAACTTCAATTCTTCTTCTTGTGCATAAAGAAGAGCCTACATACGAGTTAGTTGAGTCCTTAAGACTATGGACTCTCCTTCTTGCATTTTCTCTTTACCGCAAGACAACTATCCCCTGGTATGCACCACTTCCCACACGTTCCTGTTCCCTGGTATGCACCACATGAGTATTTTCTTCTTGTAAAGCATGGGAAGAATGCATATCATTGTCCCTCCCTCTTGTGTTGGTATCTTCAACATTCATTGTACGGCTGTCCAAGCTAGTGTTAGCGGTGATCGTCTTTCACAATGGTATTGAAAGAGAACCGTATGCTCTGATACCAATGTAATTCCACCGGTCGGTGTGGAATGTTTGGTTGAACACAATGCTAATCAATACACTTAAATACATTGAGATTTAATCGACAACAAGCACAATACAAGATGTAATTTGTTAAATACATTGAGATTTAATCGACAACAAGCACAATGAGCCGGAATGGCCGGCCTCTCCCTCTAATAATGTTTATTGATCTTGAGAGAATCATGTACATAATGTCATGGGCATTTTTGACCAGATTTATATATCAATACATATCAATACAAAATTGCAAACAATATGGTTGTCGGTGAATATCTTCAACTCACACTATCCTCTGAAGTGCCCATGTTCCCTACCATCTGCTCTCTATTTTTCCACCCACACAACTTGCTTCTATAATTGAGCATTAAAGCTTACCAATTGCAAGTGGGAAAGCTTCCCCTATGGTTCAACTTGAGAAAGGAAGGCTGAAATTAGGGTTTTCAGTCAAAAGACTAGAAATTATAGGAGTATTTTGTTGAATTGAGCCATTGGGAGTGTGTAGGAGAGTGATTACAGCCTGGAAACACTCTTGGAAGCTTGGAAAACACTTCAACAAGCTTTGATATGGTGTAGGGAAGGAGAAAGTGCAGAAATACAGCCATAGAGCCTCTTGAAGGGGGCGCCAACTTCCAGAGACAGGGGAGGAGAGAGATGATGAGATGTCCACCTTGGGTGTCAGGTTGAGAGGGAAAGAGAGTTGGGGTCAAAGTTGGGATTGACACTTGGCTGGTTGCTCTCTTTGAACAAAGAGGATAAGGTGTGGACATTGGACATTGAGCTTTGTCCACCTCGGGACATCACTGTGTGCGAACACAGGGTTGGTCATAATTTTTAAGTGAGTTTTGGTCGTCCAAAACTTAATAAAGTATGTACACATTCACCTATAAATTAATGCTAGTTTCTAAGGCTTAGTTTTGACCAATACTTACCACCTGTCACATGCCACATAACCATGCCAACAAACAGTTTCACACACACAGTTCACAGGGGGGCGTCCCCTTACCCGGAACTACACATTGGTCAAGCAAGCATGAAAACAACATGCAAATTCAATTTGCAGGCAAGCACATAAATATGCTATGCAAGGCAACATTGGTATGGACAATCCTCGTTTATGAGACTATACCAAAATAGATGTGTTCCAGGCAAATACATGAGGTACTAGACCCAATGGAACACTAATCCTCTAGGCATTTCCGAGCATGTACACACAGGCACAAGAAGCCAAATCCACATTATCACATGTGTGGCATCAATCCCCTGCATAATAGCCATGGATGCTAGTCCAATGTATACACATAATGAGAAAGCATGGGTGGACTAGCTGGGTGGCCAAATAGTGATAAGAGGATTCCATTACTCTCTTGATAACACCACCTATAACTAGGAAGAGGGGAAGGTATTTCTTTCTGAGGCGGGAGACGGCGAAGGGAGGGAAATGCTTTGCTTCAACCCTGGAGGCCTCCACCTTAGTCTGCAAGATTGTGGGTAGTCGCTCGGCGTGTGGATGCCTTAGGGATCTTTTGCAGACAAGCCTTATTGGCGAGTCCGAAAAGATCATTGATATTCATCCTCTGGGACGTGGATGCTACTCGGTAGAGTTTTGTTCGCTTGCAACGTCGGATAGAGTCATGCTGCTGAGCCCTGTCGCACTGCGCACGGCCCAGGTCTTCTTTGCGAGGGGGCAGCACGGCTATGACCTAGTATCCGACCGTCTGGTTGGCGTCCCAGGCTTTCTCGTGACAGTTTGCTTTCTTGGTCTCAGTAAGGAATACCTTCCCCTCCTCCTGGTGCCCGGGGGGATGTCACCAATTGGCCGACCATTTGGTCCATCTCCAGTTTTTGTGTCTCGTTCACTTGAGGCCAGGCCGGTGTCTCATGTGAAGAGGCCAGTATTTTGCTGACATGGACGGGAGCCAGACTGATGCCACCCGTGTGTTAGCAGGATGGTGTCGTATGGACGGGAGCCAGATTGGTGCCACCCGTGTATGACCTAGACTGTGTTCGACCCATGGGATTGTCACGCCATGGAAGAGCCAGTATTCGTGCCGTGTTTTGCCTATGGGACTGTCACACCATAGGGAGACTCGTGCCTGGAACTGTGTCTTACCTATGGGACTGTCACTCCATAGGAAGACTAGGTTTTTATGTTTTATGTCGTGCCAGTTTTGTGCCGACAGATATTTTGTACTTGTTCCATGAACGGGAGATATGTCCATGTTACTATTTGCACATGCACACATGATTTGCATGTTTGAAACTGTTTTCGCATGACATGTATTTTTGTGTTTGCCTGCTTGACGTGTTACTTACTGAGCGGGGACGCCTGCCAGTGAGTCGTGAAGTCTCCTCTGTCTTTTGACAAGTTTTGGTGCATGTGAACAGGTGGTAAGTATATGGCACATGTTATTTTAATGTTTCATATTTCTAACCCTTTTGATTTATAAGGTCTTTTGTTCACACACTTTTAAATGTGGGCACCACTTTGGGCACCCACTTAGGGGCCAAGGTGGGGAGCCCCACTTAAGTAAGTGTGGGGGTGGGCATGGTTACCTACCACATACCTTTGGAACTGGCCACCCACATGCAAGCGTGGGGGGGCCAGCCAAATCAAAGTGTTAAACTCCCTCTCCAAACCTTAATAAAAGAAAACGGCGACCACCTTGGAGATTCACGAGTTTTTGGCGCCTACATCACCCTGTGCTCCAACGCTTGCTGACGGAAGAGTAAAATCAAAAGGTGGCTGTGCTCTGCCGGCGCAAGCTCTTGATTGGCGCTTCCTTCTCCACCGTTGCTGGCGGCTCCACAGGCTACAGGTGGCTGCGCAGGCTACTGTATATCCTCCTTCAACGGGCTGTACTCTCTGCCTCTGGCGGCTGCTCCTACAGGCGGTAGCTTACCTATAGGCGGCTGTCCACCATCTACAAGCGACTGCTGTGCTGAAGTCGGCTGCTCTTCTGGAACCAGCAAGCCACGTTGAATCCACTGCTGGCTGCACTTGCTCTTCTACAGGCGGCTGTACCTCCAGCCAGCGCAGACTGCAGGCGACACCTATCCTCCGGCTGCACCTCAGCACCCTCTGCAGGCGGCTGTAATTCCTGCTGCTGTGGGCTGCGCTAGTTGTGGGCTGCCCACCACCCAAGCAAGCAGCTACGTAGACTGCAGCCTGGTACCATAACTCCTACAGGCGTTGCCTCTTCTGTTTATTCCAGGCGCCCCCATCCTCTTTCAACAAGACGGCTATGTACTGTATGTCCTCTCCAACAGTGTGCTAAAGGCCGGTGGTTGCAAGCTGTCATCTCTTCTCCACTGTAGCTTGGCAACCATACAGGCCGGTGGTTGCAAGCTGTCATCTCTTCATACAGTAGCTACCTCTCTCGACATGCTGTGCCTTGGTGTTTCTCTCAAGTAACTGCACACATGGGTATTGGACTTCCTCAGCCATCCACAAGTAAGTGAATTTCAGATTTAAGTAAAGTATTTTTGTGTTAAATCTGATAAGGGATTCCCGACTCCCTATACGGCCAACACCCGTTCGGTGCCGGGTAGTCCAAGCTTTATTGGAGAACCTCGGTCCAAAGGTGCTGAGATCGGGAGAGCCAGGCGTTAGTACGAGAGCGCCTGTTTGTGCATGGTCTCGGAACACCAGTGAGGCGCTCTCCGCGGAGTCTAGTGAAAGCACAGGACCGTAGAGACTGGACCACGCTAGTGGTCGTTCTGCTTCGAGTGTCTACTCCGAACGTCGACTTCGAGCATATTTGTTTGGTACTGTTTTCATATGTACATGGACATCATCTGGTTCTTGGAACCCATGGAGCATTGTATTTATTAAATACTCCCAATAAATATATCATATATTGAGGGGGGGGGTCGGCCCGTTCCGGCCCCAGTGCTGGTGTCCATCTTTCCATTTCATTTTCATTTCAATTTCAAGTTGTATTAAGTTGTCCATTTCAAATTTGTGGTTTTAAAGTTGTGCTATTAAGCGTGTGGGTGTCCAACGGAGTCTTCCCACTTGACGGGATCGGTTTCATTGGTATCAGAGCACGGTTGTTTCCCTCTTCTTAGTGGGGAAACGAACCTGTGTACTGGACATCCCGCTTTTAGCACACTTTAAACACAATGGACAGCCAAGGCAACCCTTTGGAAGTGCCTGATTCGAGGGGTCCATCTAGTGCCTCTCGTGGGTCTGATGCCTTGCGAGGAAGACACAAGCCCCTTGAAAGGGTTAATGATAGTGAATCAAAGGGTTAACTGTCTCCAGGAAAGACAGTTATGCTTGAACAAGAGCCTGATGCTATGAGGGCTGAAATGGAACATATGAGAAAACTTTTGCAGGCTCAAGAGCAAGAGTTAAAGTTTTTGCATGAAGATCCCCATGTGCAAAGTGCTATTGAAGCCAGGAAGGCTGATGCAATGGTAGATGTAACTTTTGAATCAATGGCTCGGGAAGTGGGCAAGAAACCAAGGGAGTTGGCACTTGCCTACCTCCTCCGCAAAGGTGATATCAAAGAGGGGGATGATGGAGAGCTGAAATTCAGAAATCCACCTCGATTGAAGCATGGAGATCCCGCATCTCAAAGTCTGAAATCTTTTATGCAAAAGGAAGAGGTGACAGTCACTTCTCGACATGCATCTTCTCCACAAGGCACTAAGCCTGACAGATATATGTATGCCAGTGCTCATGGAGGGCATGAAAGTCACATGCATGCAAGACATGTATCTCATGGTGACAGGTCTGCTTCTAGAAAAATTTTGCCTTCTGAGTTGCCTCATGGCGAGACAATGCCTTATGCAGGTAAGTCACATTCATCTGAGTTTCGAGTTCGTGGAGAACATGCCACCGTGCCTCATGAAACTTCTATGACGGCCCATGGAGCCCATGCAGATAGGGCTGCCCCGTTGGATAAGGGGAAAAGAAAAAGAGAAGACCATGAGTCTCATGCCAGGAAGCTCAAGGAATTTAAAGCAGGTGACAAATCTGTCAAATTTGATGTCTTTCATGGTGAACATGATGCTTCTAAAGTGTTAGCATTTGTGGCACAGTTCGACATTGCTTTTAGCGATGAGGACTTTACTGAAAAGTCGAAGGTACGCCATGCTAGCATGTTTTTGAAAGGGACTCTGCTCATTGGTGGATCACTGAAAAGATCACCAAGGATCCCATTTCCACTTGGAAGGAATTTAAAGACAGATTCTATGCTCAGTTTTTGCCACCAAATGCGGAGCAAACTCTCACTCAAAAGTGGGACAGGCTGGAACAAAGAGACAATGAAAGCGTGCAACAGTATGTTAACAAGTTTTGGAAAGTGTTGCTGGAAGTGACTCCCTTTATGCAAATCACTGAGGATGAAAGAAAGAGGAAGTTTCGTTCTGGACTGCAACCAGCATATCGATCGGGCATAGAATTGCACCCGAAACATACATTGCAACAACTCACAGCTTCTGCTCTTGCTACAGAGCAATTGGTGCTCAAGATTAAGCAGGATCAAGGAGGTTCCAAGGGGAAAGACAAGGCTGTCCCAAATCTGCAAAAGGGTGGACAGCCACCTAAAAAGTACTTCTGGGAGCCATACAAGGGTGGTAAAGCTGAAAATAACACATCTAAAGATCAGGGCCCAAGGAAGAACAAATTCGGCTTAACCCCGGAGCAAAGAGAGCAATATGCCAAGGATGGAAAATGCTTTTCTTGTGGTAGCAAAGACCACATATTTCGACAATGCCCAGATCGCAGACCAAAGCACGAGGACAAGTAGACCAAGGCTAATGTACATGCAGTTCTTGATGTGCAAGGAAATACAGGTCATGATGCAAAAGAGCGAATGGTTTGCAAGGCTTGGGGGCAAATCAAGGATCAGCCCGCACTATTCATGTTTGATGAGTGTGCAACTGACAACTTCATCTCTATGCAAATGGCAGCTGCATTGGGTATTGAGGTTGAGAACATGGGACCTCGGATTGAAGCCGAAGCTGCATTTATTGGTAAAGAGGTGCAGGTTACCCCATTGATAGGGAAGCTGCGCATCCATATTCAGGGCTACCTTGATAATGAGCATTTCCTTGTTGCTCCACTGAATGGATGTGATGTATTGTTGGGCAAGCCATGGCACCATAGGCTTGAGCCCCGCAAAGACTACAAGTCCAATATGATTTCTTTTATGCATAAAGGCCGCATGCATTTTATTGATGTTGGCAAAGAAGGGGATTCCATCCCACTTGTATCACACATCGAAATTAATAAAGCAATGAAAAAGAGTGGTTCTGCTGGTTTTTGTGCGAGCTAACCTTGTGCCAAATCATCAAAATGTGGATGCTATGCCTAATGATAGGCTGAACTTTCTTAATGCATTCAATGACTGTTTTGCTGACTCGTTGCCAGGTGAATTACCTCCCCAAAGGCCCGAAGATCACCGCATAGATCTTGTGCCAGGTAGTTCTCCACCCAACAAACCCGCATACCGAGTGAGTGCTGCACAACAAGAAGAAATCATGAAGCAGGTAAACGAGCTTTTAGAGAAAGGTTTGGTTGAGCCCAGTTCCTCACCTTACTGCTCTCCTGTGCTTCTTGTTCAAAAGAAGGACGGATCATTCCGTATGTGTGTGGACTAAAGAGCTTTGAACAAGCTTACCATCAAGAACAGATTTCCAATTCCGCATATTGATGATATTTTGGATAAGCTTGATGGTTCGGTTTGCTTTAGCAGACTTGATTTGAAAAGTGGTTATCACCAGATACGAGTGGTGCCACAAGATGTCCATAAGACTGCATTCAGGACAGCCTTCGGATTATATGAATTCTTGGTAATGCCTTTTGGTCTCACTAATGCTCCTGCTACTTTTAATCGAATGATGGATAGGATATTCCGACCCCATCGCAAGTTCACCGGAGTCTTCTTTGATGATATCTTGGTTTTCTCCAAGAATGAGCAGGAACACAAAACTCATTTGGTCACAGTGTTCGAAGAGTTGCGGAAGCACAAACTTTTCATTAATGCCAAGAAAAGTGAGTTTTTCCTTTCAGAGATTCATTATTTGGGACACATTGTATCCAAGCATGGAGTTACAATGGATCCTGCAAAGATAGAGACCATCCGGAATTGGCCCGAATTGCAAAACGTACATCAAATACGTAGTTTTCTGGGATTATGTTCGTATTACAGGCATTTCATAAGGCATTTTGCTATGATTGCCACTCCTCTACATGATCTCACGAAGAAGAAAACTGCTTTCAAATGGACTTCAAAGGAACAGGATGCTTTCTTGCAGCTCAAGCATGCTATCATATGTGTACCCGTTTTGATTGTTCCTGACTTGCACAAGTCATTCGTGGTTGAATCTGATGCTTGTGGTGATTGTATTGGAGCTGTCCTAAATCAAGAAGGGCATGCAGTTGCATATAAGAGCCGTCGTTTGCATGACGCTGAGCTTCATATGGATATCTATGAGAAAGAGCTCTTGGTTGTAATTCACGCCTTAAAGATTTGGAAACATTACCTTCTTGGGACTGAATTTGTAGTCAAGACAGATCATCAAAGCTTGAGATACTTTCTATCTCAAACAAAGCTTTCAGAGAAGCAGATGAGAATGGCAAACTTTCTTTCCATGTTTCATTTTCAGATTGTGCATACTCCAGGAAAGAAAAATGTGGTGGCCGATGCTCTATCCAGGAGGCCTTATGTTGCTGCAGTCTTAGTGGCCTCTCATGGCAACCTATCTGCTATGCGTGATTTGTATCATTTGGATGCTGATTTTTGCCATATATGGACTGATTTGATGGCTAATTCACATGCCTCTTATGTTATCAACGAGGGTTATCTTATGAAGGATAATTGCCTATGTGTGGTGAAGGATTTGCGTCCAAAGGTTATGGACGAATGTCACGCTCCACCATATGCTGGTCATAGAGGTATTATGCCCACTACTCGCATGATTCAGAGATATTTCTTTTGGCCAAGCATGCGTAAAGACATTGAGGCTTATGTGCGTGCATGTATTACTTGCCAAAAGGTGAAATTTGATAGGCAAAAGCCTCCAGGTTTGCTTCAGCCATTGCTTATTCCCTCGCAACCTTGGGAAAGTATTACTATGGATTTTATTATGGATTTGCCTAGATCCCAGCATGGGAATGATGCTATTTGGACCATTGTGGACAAGTTTAGCAAGCAAGCTCATTTCTTGCCCGTCAAGAAAACCATTAAAGCTGATCATATGGTAAAGCTTTTTCTTGCTAATATTTTCAAGCATCATGGTATGCCTAAATCCATTGTTGGGGGTAGAGATTCCAGGACTACAAGCCTCTTTTGGAGGGCTTTATTTGATAATATGGGTACTAAGCTTGAGTTTTCATCAGCTTATCATCCCCAAACGGATGGCCAAAGTGAAGCTGCAAATTCAGCCGTGTTGGTTTTATTGAAGTGTTATGTGGGAGATCAAAAGAGTGCATGGGAGAAGTATCTTCCACTTGTTGAGTTTGCCTACAACAATACGATCCATGCTTCCACGGGAAAGGCTCCGTTTGAGATTATTTATGGCAGAGTGGTATTGCCACCCATCCTTCGTACTAAGGATGAGATATTTGCAGCTGATGAATATGTTCGTGACTTGGATGTTGCCTTTGGTCAGGTGCGGACAGCCATTGCAAGATCTCAGGATAAGCATAAAATGGCTGCTGACAAGCACAGAAGGGACATGGAAGTCAAAGAAGGTGATTGGGTTTTGTTGAAATTTGAGAAGGCTAGGCTTCGGAAGAGGTCAGGACGAGAAGGATCATATCCTAAGCTTTCTCCTCGCTATTATGGACCCTTCAAGGTGATTCACAAGATCAATGAAGTGTCCTACAGGCTTGCTTTACCTAGTCACTGGAAGATTCACAATGCTTTTCATGTGAGTCTATTTCGGAAATATGTGGGGCCAGATCCTGATGATCCTGTCACAGAAGATCCACCAGAAATTGAAGAGCTTGAGGAGATCCTCCAGCCAGAACAGATTGTTTTCCACAAGGAGAGAAAGCTACCTACAGGAAAGCTTTCCAGGAGATACCTTGTGAAGTTTAAGAATTATTTGCCTATTGATGCAAAGTGGGTAAATGAGGATTATTTTGTTGATTATCCACAATTGTTGCAGGCATATCTTGAGGCTTTTCAGTTGAGGACAACTCTTTAGAAGCCCGGGGGGATGTCACCAATTGGCCGACCATTTGGTCCATCTCCAGTTTTTGTGTCTCGTTCACTTGTTGAGGCCAGGCCGGTGTCTCATGTGAAGAGGCTAGTATTTTGCTGACATGGACGGGAGCCAGGCTGGTGCCACCCGTGTGTTAGCAGGATGGTGTCGTATGGACGGGAGCCAGACTGGTGCCACCCGTGTATGACCTGGACTATGTTCGACCCATGGGATTGTCACGCCATGGAAGAGCCAGTATTCGTGCCGTGTTTTGCCTATGGGACTGTCACACCATAGGGAGACTCGTGCCTGGAACTGTGTCTTACCTATGGGACTGTCACTCCATAGGAAGACCAGGTTTTTATGTTTTACGTCGTGCCAGTTTTGTGCCGACAGATATTTTGTACTTGTTCCATGAACGGGAGATATGTCCATGTTACTATTTGCACATGCACACATGATTTGCATGTTTGAAACTGTTTTCGCATGACATGTATTTTTGTGTTTGCCTGCTTGACGTGTTACTTACTGAGCGGGGACGCCTGCCAGTGAGTCGTGAAGTCTCCTCTGTCTTTTGACAAGTTTTGGTGCGTGTGAACAGGCGGTAAGTATATGGCACATGTTATTTTAATGTTTCATATTTCTAACCCTTTTGATTTATAAGGTCTTTTGTTCACACACTTTTAAATGTGGGCACCACTTTGGGCACCCACTTAGGGGCCAAGGTGGGGAGCCCCACTTAAGTAAGTGTGGGGGTGGGCATGGTTACCTACCACATCCCTTTGGAACTGGCCACCCACATGCGAGCGTGGGGGGGCCAGCCAAACCAAAGTGTTAAACTCCCTCTCCAAATCTTAATAAAAGAAAACGGTGACCACCTTGGAGATTCACGAGTTTTTGGCGCCTCCATCACCCTGCGCTCCAACGCTTGCTGACGGAAGAGTAAAATCAAAAGGCGGCTGTGCTCTGCCGGCGCAAGCTCTTGATTGGCGCTTCCTTCTCCACCGTTGCTGGCGGCTCCACAGGCTATAGGTGGCTGCGCAGGCTACTGTATATCCTCCTTCAACGGGCTGTACTCTCTGCCTCTGGCGGCTGCTCCTACAAGCGGTAGCTTACCTACAGGCGGCTGTCCACCATCTACAGGCGACTGCTGTGCTGAAGTCGGCTGCTCTTCTGGAACCAGCAAGCCACGTTGAATCCACTGCTGGCTGCGCCTGCTCTTCTACACGCGGCTGTACCTCCAGCCAGCGCAGACTGCAGGCGACACCTATCCTCCGGCTGCACCTCAGCACCCTCTGCAGGCGGCTGTAATTCCTGCTGCTGTGGGCTGCACTAGTTGTGGGCTGCGCTAGTTGTGGGCTGCCCACCACCCAAGCAAGCAGCTGCGTAGACTGCAGCCTGGTACCATAACTCCTACAGGCGCTGCCTCTTCTGTTTATTCCAGGCGCCCCCGTCCTCTTTCAACAAGACGGCTATGTACTGTATGTCCTCTCCAACAGTGTGCTAAAGGCCGGTGGTTGCAAGCTGTCATCTCTTCATACAGCAGCTACCTCTCTCGACATGCTGTGCCTTGGTGTTTCTCTCAAGTAACTGCACACATGGGTATTGGACTTCCTTAGCCGTCCACAAGCAAGTGAATTTCAGATTTAAGTAAAGTATTTTTGTGTTAAATCTGATAAGGGATTCCCGACCCCCTATACGGCCAACACCCGTTCGGTGCCGGGTAGTCCAAGCTTTATTGGAGAACCTCGGTCCAAAGGTGCTGAGATCGGGAGAGCCAGGCGTTAGTACGAGAGCGCCTGTTTGTGCGTGGTCTCGGAACACCGGTGAGGCGCTCTCTGCGGAGTCCAGTGAAAGCACAGGACCGTAGAGACTGGACCACGCTAGTGGTCGTTCTGCTTCGAGTGTCTACTCCGAACGTCGACTTCGAGCATATTTGTTTGGTACTGTTTTCATATGTACATGGACATCATCTGGTTCTTGGAACACATGGAGCATTGTATTTATTAAATACTCCCAATAAATATATCATATATTGGGGGGTTGGCCCGTTCCGGCCCCAGTGCTGGTGTCCATCTTTCCATTTCATTTTCATTTCAATTTCAAGTTGTATTAAGTTGTCCATTCAAATTTGTGGTTTTAAAGTTGTGCTATTAAGCGTGTGGGTGTCCAACGGAGTCTTTCCACTTGACGGGATCGGTTTCATCGTGTTATCAAGAGAGTGATGGAACACCCCCCCTCCCAACAAAAAAAAAAAAAAAAAAAAACCGCCGCTTCAGTTCTAGCTCGTACAGATAGGGATGTTCTCTCTTCGTATCTACATAGTCTCTCCAAAGTCATTTCCTCATGTCATATCGCTTCCTTGCCTCTGTGGAGCTTCTATTTTACAGAGAGTGTAGTACTTTGGCCTCCTCGGCCAATGCTTCATTTGCTAGGAAATGGGACATCTTGCTAGAGCTCGTCCACGCCGTCAGTCTAGGAGGGCGCCTTCAGGGAGGCGACTGTCGAAGCGAGGAGCCGGCGGTCGGCTTCTGAGAAGAAAAGGAAAGGGACAACAACCTCAACTGGGGATGACTGCTATGGAGTCCCCTTGGAGGAGAGAGGACCAGAAGATGCCGAAACTTGCCATTGAAAAAATGCCCAAAAGTTGCGCATACCTGACGAAGGAGAGGCAGAGCTGAAAACGGGGGTAGAATGGAGAAGAGGGTGGGGCTAGTGGAGAGGAGGGATAGCTTACCGATGGGCGAACTCCACAATATGGAAACATTGGATAAGGGTGGACGGGCGGACAAACTAAGACGACAGCAAAGGGTTGGAAGGGGGAACAGTGCGAAAAGAACGCTTGGGTGACCAAGAAGCAAACAGGCAGAAACGACAGGCAGAAGGCTTAGGTTGGGATGGGAGCAGGGACTCCACAGGTGGTGAAAAGGAAGAAAGAAGCGGTAGGACTGTTAAGGTTTATGGTACCTCCTAAAGAAGCTAATTAGTCTAATGACACACTAAGCACATACTAATGACATGATTAACTTAAATCTATGGTGGATGGTACTAAGTGTACTCATAATGATGAGTGTAAGTGTTAGACTTTAAGTACAATTAGGTTACAAGATTAAGACTTGTACTCATAAAGAGGCTTGAGATGTGTGCAAGTGCTTCATACTTCCATTGCTTGAAACCATTGCTTGAAAATGACTCCTTTCATATGAGTAGAGTACATCTTTGCTTGGTCTATGCATGTGGGATATTCCACTTTTGCCATATGGCTTTATCCTCACCTACGCACTCCCTACCTCTACATGTGCTCTATGGCACCACACTGCTTAACATCCCTCCTTGGTGCCATATCTCTGGGCTACTCAAGGTGATCAGATGTGAGATACAACGATCATTATCTCCCCTGGGTGCTCAACTGGCTACTCTTACGTGGTCGGGTAGATACACACAACAAACACGGCAAATGTGGATGCTTTAAACATGATGAAATGCAAGTAGTGCGTGTGCTTCCAAGTTCTAGTTTTTTGCTTCTAAAGCTTCCTAAGGATAGTCCCAATGCAAAATTAGTGATTTTAAACATGCTAAATGCAACCTTAATTGCTCAATTTTACCCTCAATGCATCCAATTTACTGCTAATAATCCTTTGATAATAGTGATTAAGACTAAAAACCAATGATTAAGAAGTTTGAGCTTGGAAGATTAAATTGAGCATGTGAAAGCCAGCATTGAAGAGGGTTTTTGCTCAAGGCTATTACCCTTGATGAGAATCAAAGGTTTGAGTAAAAAGAACTAGCTCAAACACACGAAAACGATGGATTTTCACTAGTAAACAGGCGACTTGTATTTCGGTTACTGTGCATCATTGAAAGAAGCATTTGTCATAAAACTCGGTTTGTGGACTCCTCATACAATGATCTCTCCAATTTCTTGTGTGAAAGGAGAATAGCGGGAAAGACCAGTTCGGCAACTAGTGCTAAATTGCACCCATAGACGTCAAATTAGACAAAACTCACTGGTGAACTGTGCTGGAGGTGTGGCTAGGAGGGATTGAACAATGGCTATAAGAATGTGGTGAATCAAGCCTTGCAAATATGAACCACAAGAAGGGAGATGAAGGTAAGGTTGGGATTAGTGACTAAAAACAACTATGAGCTAAGAAAGTGCAATAAGCTTGAATGGAGAAGCTCATGAGGAGGAGAGTGGCTCTGATACCGTGTTAAGATTTATGGTACCTCCTAAAGAAGCTAATTAGTCTAATGACACACTAAGTACATAGTAATGACACATGATTAACTTAAACCTATGGTGGATAGTACCTAAGTGCACTCATAATGATGAGTGTATGCATTAGACTCGAGCAGAATTAGGTTACAAGATTAAGACTTGCACTCATAAAGAGGCTTGAGAGTGTGCAAAGTGGTTCATAATTCCATTGCTTGAAAATGACCTCTTTTATATGGGTAGAGTACCTCTTTGCTTGGTCCATGCATGTGGAATATTCCACTTTTGCCATACGGCTTCATCCTCACCTACTCACTCCCTGTCTCTACATGTGCTCTATGGCACCACACTTCTCAACAAGGATAGGGGACGCACATAGGAAACGAGGAGGGACGCAGTGGTGGGGGGGGGGGGGTGTAAAACGGCGAAGGGCAGGGAGGCGGCGGCGGCGATGGCAAGGGAAAGCAGGTGTGCAGTCGTGGGGAGCTCCAGCTGTTGCTTGCGGGTGTAACCCCCACTCTTCATATAAGGTCTGGGTGGGGGGGGGGTGTGTAAAACGGCGAAGGGCAGGGAGGAGGAGGAGGAGGTGGCGGCGATGGCGAGGGAAAGCAGGTGCGCAGTCGTGAGGAGCTCCAGCTGCTGCTTGCGGGTGTAACACCCACTCTTCATACAAGGGCTTAAAGATAAAGTGAAATAGATGAATATTCATTGATTTTATTCTGCATGTTCGTATTTGCGACTTTAAACTAGTTAAGGGTCTTTTTCTTTTGTGCAGGTTCACATCTCAAAAAATGGACAAGCGTTCAAAAGCCACCTGCAAACAATGCACGTGGAACTGCTCCAGTCACCATGGCTGGTTGAATTGATAGCCTTTCACTTAAACCTAAAGGACGATACCCTTTCGAATTCAGAGATGTCTTCTCGGTGCTTGTATGACTTTGAGAGCTCCAAGCCAACAGTATCGTTCATGTTGTCTGGTACTATCAAGTTAGAAATTGATCTTACTTGCTCTATATGCTTGGTAAGTATAAACTGGAAGTTTTATTTATTTATATCATTGATTGATACTCTTGAATGTTAGCATTGTGAATGATCGTAACTGCCACTTTAAAGTTCAAGTGACTGACAAAAATTGATATTTTTGAGGTATGCTTCACGGACATGATCCCCACCTCGATAAGAGGGTCTCACCCGCATGTCCCTCATGGGTGGCCGTCTGCAGGCTGAATAGCGTCTGATGGGTCAGAGAAATATCACCCGCATGCCCCTCAAGGGTGGAGGATCCCCCCCCCCCCCCCCCCCGGATAGTGGCTGATGGGTGAGGGATATGTCTGTAAAAGCAGGGGGTCCTCCCCCATTCAAACCTGCTCCGTGCCTCCGAAGGCAGGATATATGGTTGTAAAGACCCTCAGCTGATGTAGGCTCATAGCTAAATGGCTGTATGTTTCTTTCCTCATGGGTAAGGGATCTTCCCTGCCGACCCCTACCTGCCCCGCCTCGCTGACAGCATCTGATAGACAGTGGGATATGTCTATCAAGCCCAATAGCTCATGGAGGGTTCACAGCTTATTTGCAGTATGTTTCTGAATTACAGTTTTGTTCTTTTTTATAGATGTGCATGGACTCATTTGAATGATTTTCTTTTCTTTGTACTGGTAGAAATGTGATCTGTGGTGGCATGCAGGACATGGTTTTCGACCCGGTATCTTTGGGATGCGGACACATGTTCTGCAATAGCTGTGCTTGTTCTGCTGCATCAGTGCCAACTGTGGAAGGATTGAAATCAGCAGATGGAAGATCAAAATGTCCTCTTTGTAGGCAGGTAGGGGTAATGGCATCCTTGTGTACACCCTTGTCACATGAAGTGGGTACACAGCTAGCTAAATCTTTATGGGCTTGTGTGTGGTGTGTGCAGGAAAGGGTGTATCGGGGTGCTGTCCGTTTGGTAGAGCTAAGCACATTAATAAGCAGAAGGTGAGAGCGACTGCATATCTGAGTGATTGATGTATGAAAGAAAGGTGCACAACTCTGCTGTTGTGAAACCCTAAGTCTGCACAGGTGAGGCGAGGCAACAGGTGATGAGTCTGTACATGATGATCAAGTGCTCCTCTGATTCCAGGTGCCAGGACTACTGGGAGACAAGGCTTCGGATGGAGCGCACAGAGCGCCTTGAGCAAGTTAAGAAACACTGGGATCAGCAATGCCGGATGGCGCTTGGATTGTAGGCTGTGTTCTCTCGTCCGTGTGCACGATGGTGAAGCCCTAATTTTTATTTTTTATTTTTTATTTTTAAAGTTTGGCATTAGAGAAGAGACGGGCTTAGTACCCATGGGACCCCCTTAAATTTTTAAGTGTCTTGCATTTATCATGAAATTATGGGCTCTTTTCCAATGCTTAAAAAAAAAACCTCCCATTAAATTATGGGCTCTTTTCCAATGCTTTAAAAAAAAACCTCCCATTAAATTATGGGCTCTTTTCCAATATAATGCATTTTAGCTCTTTCATTTATTCACATGAGACATTTGAGACAAGTGAAGCAAGGGGTGTGTGTGTGTGTGTGATGTGATCTACATAATTGCAATTATTGTCATGCTTGGTTTGTGCTCCATGCATCTCAAGATCTAAAAGATCCCTTTTGAGTCCTCGATTGATATCATGAAGGTCCTTGATTGATATCATGAAGATACATGTAGAACGACTCCATACGTTCAATTATGTCTTCACTTTTTAACTTACCCACCTTGCACCTAATTTATGTAATTGACACCTTTTTTTGTAATTTACCATGGGACTTGGCTAACAAGTGCCATGGAAAGTGCAATCCCTTGTGTGTGTGTGTGTGAAAGCTTTAATGCAAATGGCAAGTGATGCATCACTACATAGAAAAAGGTATGAATACGTGTAAAGTGAACACACAAATTTTCAGGATGTGTTAAGTATTTGTGACGTCTAGATCAATTCACTTGGGAACCCATATATTTTTAGTACCTTCAATCATCATGGCACAAACTAAAGTGTTTTGACTTTTAACATCATTAGCTTAACTATGGTTTCTAATTACCAAACATAGCACCTTCAATCATCATGGCACAAACTAAAGTGTTTTGACTTTTAACATCATTAGCTTAACTATGGTTTCTAATTACCAAACATCCCCACCTTATCTATGAGATGTGAGTTTATCATTTAAGCACCTCCACATTGAGTAAATTGATCAAATTAAATATTATTTGATATCTCTTTTAATCAAAAGTGTGAATTTTATAGGGTGGCTAAATTATTCAGAGTCCTAAAATGTTATTGAAGTCGTAGTATCAAAAGAATATACATCATGAAATGTGTGTGCACCTTTAGCTAGTAATGATTACATATAGTTTCATGTTGTTGAGATGTATTGCAGTTAAGCTAGAGAGGGCCACTAGATTTCTTGATTTCAAAAGCAATAAACAAGTGAATTCTTTTCTTAGTGGTATGTGGTACTACTGAAAGTTTCTCGATAACTTTACAATAATGCAAGGTTTTCCCCTAGATGGAAATGCAACAAGTTTCCTTTTAATAAATGAGGAAAGCATTAGCTTAAATACCTATCCTCATCCCATCCAATTTTGAGGAGGTATTTTATGAATTGTGTTAACAGGAAATCCATCACGTCATATTGTCACACACAAATGAAAGGATAATGTTTACACTGATTTTATTTGACATTGGAGAGTTATTGGAAATAGAAAGAAATACTTCATAGATTAAATTTGACTTGCTCTTTTTTTTTGAAATAGTTTCACATTAAATTATTATATGAACACGTGTCTAAAAGTAACTACACCTTGGCCCTAGCCCCCAAAAAGAACTTGTAAGCTTACAATTCATACATGTCCATTTGACGTAATTACATGCCAAGCCAATTTCCCACTCCATTGACAATCTTGACACCTAAATATTAATGTAGAAAATTCCCTTGGATAGTTTTCACTACTCCCATATGATTGGCACAACACATTAATAAACCTCTTAAAAGGAGCACCCTACAAAGATTTACCTCTTCTATCATTGATTGCAATATCATCAACCATGGTTGAAATGATGCCGTAGCATTGCATGACCATTTTGCTTGTATGGGTTGAGGTGTATTCAATCTTCTTCTTTTTTGGCACACGCCTTTGGCGTGATTATTGCATGTTGCCAACTATGGCATGGTATTTCACTTTTGATGGGTTAAGTTTACATTATGTGCATCACAATCCCTCTCATGTTTTTAATGTCTATATTAACCTTTGATTATTTTTGAAGGTTTTAAAGAGCAAATTTAAAAGTCCCAAAATTGCAACCCTTGCTTGTGGGTGGAATAGGCTCGGAATTGCTTGTCAGAAATACATACAAAAAATCAAATTTAATCTTTGTTTGTTTCTCCACCTATCTTTACTTCCTACCCATTTTAGTTGTGCTTAAAGATTTTTTATGCTCTCCATGTTACCTTTCATAGATCAAATAATTTATAGTGTTACTCAAATAATGTGCACATAATACTAATAATTGTACCTCTTCAAATTGTCAATGCACATATTATTGAGAATTTTATAAGCCCTTCCAAGCTTTACATTTGGTTAGACTAAGTTTAGGTAAGATTTAAATTTGCTAGACTAAGTTTAAACAAGTTATATGGAGAAGGAGGTTAGCCTTAGCCTTGTTGGGGTTGTGCATTGCTCTTAAAATTCACTTGACTCCAAGAGCCTTAACATTGATCAGTCCTAATCCTTAACCTTTTTGGAAAGATAACAAAATTACCATTTTAATTTGGCATTTTGACATTTCCATTTTTGGAACTTCTCAATTTGTGTACTAGACCTCTAGCAATATAAAAAATAAAATGTAGTGTTACTCAAATATTGTGCACATAATACTGATAGTTGTAGCTCTTCAAATTGTAAATGCACATAATATTGGTAATTTTGTAAGCCCTTCCAAGCTTTACATTTGGCTAGACTAAGTCTAGATAAGATTTAAATTTTCTAGTGTAAGTTTAGACAAGTTATATGGAGGAGGAGGTTAGCCTTAGCCTTGTTGGGGCTTTGCATTGCTCTCAAAATTCACTTGGCTCCAAATTTATCTGTAAGAGCTTTAACATTGATCAGCCCTAATCCTTCAACTTTTTTGGAAAGATAACGAAATTCTCGTTTTAATTTGGCCTTTTAACCTTTCCATTTTTGGAACTTCTCAATTTGTGTACTAGACAACTTCTAGCAATATAAAAAATATATATCACTAAAAAAAGTATCACTTTTTTCAAGAGGATTATCTTCCCTTCAAGACTTAACATTGACATGAACCACAGGTTACTTTTTTTTTTTGGCCACCTTTTAGAGAAATTAAGACTATTATCAGCATGGGATATCCCCATCTCCGTTGGGTTTCCTAGAATGTTAATAATGGTACCCTCTTGTAAATTTTAGAATCTAGAATCCTTACAAAGTTCATCTATCTAGCAATTAACTAACCATGTGATTTTCTTAGCCTCCTTGACCATGGAACTAGAGATTGTGCAAAAGTCAAGAATCAATTTCCATGCTTCTTTTAAAATTATTGATCTCTCTTCCAAGAGTCTAAGTGGTATCATCTACAAATTTCTCTAGAAGATTTTGTCTCCCATTAGGAAGTCCAAAACCCTTAATTAGGTCTACATCTACCTTCCATCTACCCTGAATTAGGTCTACATCTACCTTCCATTGAAGGTCCAATACAAGGGTATTCATTTCACCATCAAACAACAAGGGTGAGGGTGGGCAACCTATGTCTCACACTCCTTTGCAACAAGTAAATGGGTTGATACCATTCGCAATTGATGTCCATGTGGGAGGTGGTGGAGCCTCTCAAAAGAAATACCACTAGTTTATAAAATTTGGTTCTAAACCCATGAGATGTAACATACTAGTGATGAAATTATTATTGTCATATGCTTTTGTCCACCAAGGCCACTTTTTTTTCAAGAAAGTGCTTGGTTGTTTTGTTTGCTTAATACATTCTTGTCCTTACCACAACGTGATAACAACATCAAGAATGTATCTACCCTTTAGTATATCCTAACAATATCTTGCATCCAACCCTTGAGATAAATGGTTGTCTTCGTCCAAATTTTTGTGTGAGATATTTAACAAGCTAATAGATCTCCAATTACTCAAGTTATTTTTGTGTGTCCCTCCTTATCAAGGAGTTTAATAATTGCTTTGTTGCATTCTATTCGCAAATTTTGTTTTCCCACTTGGCCCATCCTCCAATAGTCCTCTTTAATCTAATCCCAAGCCTACCTATACCATTTAGTAGTAAGGCCGTCAGTCATGGGGATGTTTTATCTTCCTTTTGCTTAAGAGATTTCTCAAGTACTATAAGGGATAGGGAACCATCCATTTCAACGTACTAGCATATTTTGGAACAATTTTGGGTTTGGTTAGGGTGCATCTCTCCTAAATTCTTTGGTATTTTTGTATAGTCACACGAAGTTCTATAAAGGGGGTCAAAACAAAATTGAAACAAGAATCTATAAAGTGTAATTTAATAGGTGAGGACATTGATTGTATACCTATCCTGCCATAGATGTCTTTTCTTTGGTGCTTTCCTCTAAGGCACTTATGAACTCTTTTTCATTGGTTTTTGTTGGAAATTATGGTGATGGAAAACATGTATTTTGGGTGGTGGGGGATATTCACCTTATGCAAAGGTCTAAAGGACATTAGGGATTTGGAATGGTGTGTGATTAGAGGTTGATTTGGTTGGTGACATCTAAAAGGCGAAAAGCTAGAGATAATTTAGGTAATTGAGGGAATCAAGGAGAAATTGAGTGATTTGTGGAGATTTGATGGAGCTAATAATGGAGAGGAAAGTCGATATAAAGATGCTTCTACATATTCTCAAGGTCAAGTTTGTCTCAATAATTTGTAGTGGGTCTTAGCAATCAAGTAATCAAAGTTTCTTTTCTTCTCTTCATCAAATCTCATCACAAAGTTCATTGAGAGATGATTAGCCAACTAAGGGTTTTTGATTAATCTTCACTTCCTTTTCTTTATTTAGACTTGTTAGGATTATCATCTTTCTTTTTGTTAATTTGTAACTTAGGTCTTCCCTTTAACAAAGGATTAAGATGAGAGAGAGAGAGAAAGAAAGAAAGAAAGAAAGAAAGATTTTATTAACGTCTTCCAAAAGACCGAACTCGGCCTATGAGACAAATCGGTGTACCTGTATGGGGTATCCTCTGTCATCCCAACAAAATGAAAAAAAGTAATGAACTAAAAAGCTGAATCTGGGTGTGCAATAAGTACAATGAGTGGGGGAGGGGATGGAGCTCTACTACCATGCAAAGCTATATGCATGGAGTATACAATCATGATATGCAACCTAGCTAGCTCCATCCTGTACCATACTGGGGGTATAAAATGGTATACATCAATGAAGGGGGTGTCCACAGCTCCCTGAGGAACATGTGTGGGTCTGCTATGAAGCCAGCCAGTCGCTCCGCACCCTCTCTGTGAAACTGAGCTTTGATCTCTGTCATCTCTCTCTGGTATAGGCGTGGTGTCCGAAAGCCAGGTGTCCTCTGTCTCCTGCGGGCTCTGAGTGTCTCGGCTCTCTAGAGAGTAATTCCTTGCCATGTAGGGGCTGGGAGTGGGATGGAGCTCTGAAAAAATGTAGTAATCTTTGTCTGTCGTCCCCCCTCTGGAGCTATCTGAGCCTGTAATGATGTCTCTCCGTGACGCTGTATGTCTAGAATGAATCTCCCCAGTATGCGTTGGTCTGCTGCCTCAAAGATCTGGCATAGGGAATGTGTCTCTCTGAATAAAATGGGATATCTCTCTCTGATGGCTGTATATGCTCTGCATCTGCATACATATAATGCTCCTCACTCTCCACCTCCTCTCTGCATACATAATGCTCCTCACTCTGATGGCTATATATGCTCTGCATCTGCATACATAATGCTCCTCACTCTCCACCTCCTCTCTACACAATCTGCGTCGGGGGATCCGTGTTGCTCTGCCAGTCTCGATCTCCAATCGATGTGATGAAACTCTAAGCTGACCAATATCCACTCGGGAGCCATGTGGTAAAAAGCCCTCTCTAAGCTGACCAATATCCACTCGGGAGCCATGTGGTAAAAAGCCCTCCATGTATCTAGGCCTCTCTATAAATCCATCATCAGTGATACTCATGAAGTGATCTCTGTAGTATATCATCTTTGGTGGAAGAGGTTGTGTAGGCGATATCCATGTCTCTCATGTATAGAGCTGCCACCATAGGTCCTGTCTCAATACTCTGTTCCTTTCACTATGAGAGACGGATATGTGGTGCATCCCTGTCATAGTGGAATGGTGGTAGATGATCCATGTCTAGGCCATGCTGTGAGAACCAATGTGTGACCTGTGCATACCATGATCCTCTATCTCTTGCCTCAGCCAGCTGTCTAGATGCCTCAAAAGCTCTGTATGACAATCTGTCCTATGGCATCTCTCTAAATCTGTCTAGCAGGCATATAGTCTGGAATATGGCCTCTATCATCATAGGAGGTGCAGAAAACTCTAATGGATAATGTCATGAGGTACTGACGGTTTGTTGCGTATCATGCGTGCCATCATGAGGGCCTGTGGTCTCTCCATCTGTGTCCACCAATGGGTAGCAAGGCCTGGCGCCCATACTGCTACTCCATACATCAGTGCCGGTGTGACTAATGTGTCCGATAGTAGCCACCCCTTCGTCCGGGGCTCCTGAAAATGCGCCTGGTGGTGGCACTGTCTCTCTAGCATAGCCAATGCTGCATATCCCCGTGTCAATCTAGCTCTGGCTGCTGTGAACCCATGGTGAAGCGTGTGGCTGCTCTGCAGAGAAGGTAACCCCTAGGTACACGTATGATGTCACCACCTCCACCTGGCGTTCTGCGAGAGTGAATGTCAGCTGACTCTTGCCCTATCTCGATGTATGAAAGACCATACCCTTGGTTTTCCCAAGGTTCACAGTAAGACCCCTCTGTGTGTAGAAATCATCGAGTGCATGTAGATGCTGCTGTAGACCTCCTGGAGACTCAGACACTAATACAATATCATCAACATAAAGCATAATATGTACTAAGGTACCTGCTAAATCAACTCCATCTCTGCCTCCCCGTGTAATGAAGTCAGCCACCTCATCAATGTATAACCCAAATTGCGTGGGGGAAAGTGGGCATCCTTGCTTCACACCAATGGTGCTAGCAATAGTCTCGGACATACCTCCTGGACATCTGACTCACCCAAAAACCTGCTCATATAATGCATAGATGCTCCATGTCATATCTGCTGGTATGCCAAGAGACTGCAGGCACTGAAAGAGCCTCTCTCGTGGTACTGTGTCAAATGCCTTGCGAAAATCCAGAAAGCAGCAATAGAGCTTTCTCTTCCTCACTCTGGCAGCCTGATCAATCATACATCTCAAAGTGAATACATGGTCAGTGGTAGAGAAAGCTCTCCTGAAGCCTGCCTGCCCTGATGAGTATAAACCTGCTCGCTTAGCATATAAGCTAAGCTCTTGCTCCAACACTACACCATAGAGTTTGGCCAACACATGGCCAACCATAACCGTCCTGTAGTTGCTCGGATCGAGCATATCCCCTGTTTTGTGAATCCGCACAATGGTGTGCATCGTTCACTCCGCAGGCAAACCCTCTGCTAGTGCCCTGTTAAACAGGTGTACAAGAAAAGGAGCCAAAGAATCTAATGCATATATGATATGCTCACCCTGCAGGCCCATATGGTCGGCGGCCCGTCCATGCTGTAGGCGGCGGATAGCTTCCTTTACCATCGAGTGGGTAAAGAAGCTAGCTGTGGTAGGTCGAGGCTCCTATGGTGGTTGAGGTATAGGTGGCTGCTGTGGGGCGTGGTATAGGCCCTCTGCATAACATGTGTGCCATGTTTGTGGGTCTGCAATAGGTGTCGGTGTCCGGGGCTCTTTGAAGTGCCGCCATGAGATAGGGCTATCTCTACTCACATGAAGAAATGAAAGATCTCTAGCTCCTGTATCTCTGCAAAGGCCCGCCTTTTGCGGGGCGAGCAAGTCTCCTCATCTCTCTCCTCGACTCCTACTCTTGTGATGGCTCCCAAGGCTCTCTGTATGCTTAGCCGTGAGTATAGGGCTTTGCACTCATCATCATACCATCTGTTCTGGGGCATAGTCCCAGATCTCGTAGGCTTTCCTGAGTGGACACGATGTGGGAAGCTCTGTAATGCAGCCGTGTGTAGGAGTGATGCAAGCTGGGTTGTAATGGTATCCATAGGTGTGCCAGGGGATCCATGAGTAGGAGCCCATCCTCTACTCTGCCAGTGTATATGTCTACCATGTCATGTGTGAAGTAGATGGTAGTGTGTGGTGTCGGTATGTGGGGGGCTCGTGATACTGGTGATCCGGCTAGTGAAAATGCCAAGTATATATGATCTGCCCCAATAGGACGAGGTGGAATGGACAATGAGGTGACAAGCTGTGATGCCTCCAAAGACCCCATAATGTAGTCTACCACCGTGCCTCCGGTTCGTGTAGTATGACCCCCATGTGGGAAGCATGTCAGCCCTCCTGATCTCGGCCACTGTAGCATCCCGTTATAGATAACGAGACGATGCCTGGCTCCCAACTCTAGTAAGTGGTCCCCATAATGTCCTCTATCTGGTCCAGTGTCCTCTGATGCCCGACTAGCCCCTATCTCCTCTGGATCCACAGGGTGGAGGATCTCCATGCTGCTCAAACTGCATCCTCGTGAGATCATCATCCAAGAAAATAGGAGCTCCCTCTAAACCTCGTAGTATGACCCTCTTCCTCATGAAGGTGACCCTCTCCGTCTCTCCTGTGCAAACTGTACGATGAGGGCTCGCTTGCGTGTTGAGTCTTTCTCGCCTCTCCATGCTTTGGTGAAGGGGAGAGGGTCCTCAATGTTGAGGCGGCAGGCATGCCTCATCTTCTCCTCCTCATCAATGGTGGTGTGAATGTGTGTGTGTGTGTGTGTGTGAGAGAGAGAGAGAGAGAGAGAGAGAGAGAGAGAGAGAGAGAGAGAGAGAGAGAGAGAGAGGTCTACTTCTCATTTTAAGGCCATTGGCTAGTCGTGAGAAGCTCCTTGTGAGAAAATCACTAGAAATGATAATTCTTGGTGTTAAATGCCCACTTTGTGCGTGGGAAGTGTTAGTGCCTCTTTGATAGGTTCACACTCCAAGCACCGCTCACAGTCTCAACCATAAATGCATATGAGAGACATAATAATTGATAGAGGATAGCCATAAAAACACATCATTGTGTGTCTACAAGAGCTTCCAAGCTGTTAATTGTTGATTATTCATAGCCATAGCAAGGCTCTCTCCATAGAATCACAAATCTTAAGTACTACAACAACAAAAACAGATGAGAAGAACTTTTGTAACAATAACTCTAGCTAGAACAAAAAAAATGTGTAGGTGTGTAGCTTTGTAGAGAGACAAAGCCTTCAAGTAACAACATAACATCATTTCCTTTTTCTTGACTCTAAAACACAACTGTGTACAAAATAACGCCACCATAATTTTCATTTTTTGGATTGTTCATACATGTGATACCCATGATCTATTTCCATGTGGTAGAAAATCAAAGGTGTAGCCATAAAATTGCCATAAGAGGGCATTCATATGCAGTGCAAAAAGACTTCAATTCTTTCGTACCAAAACCAAGACAAGACTCATACGCATACGCACATGTGGTTCTCTACCTTGGTCTTTATGTTATGTCAAAAGTAATTGGATATCTCTACCACATAACATTGGCCCGGCATTTGCTAGAAGCATTAAGTCTTGGGCACAAATGTGTTCCATGAAAATAGTTATGGTTTGTAGGCTTTATTTTGAGCAATGAATATAGCTACATTAACACAATTGTGTCAATAAAGGGAGTGTACAACTTTGATGTTTCATTTGAGTTTGGTCTCTATTTGGTTTACTTGCCTCGACTATGAGTAAAAAATGGTTGTAGTCATGTGCAATTATGGTATGTGTGGAGAGTTAGTTTGAGATCAGATATTTGCTATGACCGAATTATGTTTGTAAAGGGCATGGCTCCACACTCGTTTATGTCCTTCATTTTGGAAGGTTTTATCATTTTTAAGATGGTCACTTTAGTCGAGGATTTATAATATCACTTGTTGAGTGAGATATAAAGTTATTCCCCATTGCAATATCTAGTGTGTGAGCTCTCTCCCTCTTCTTCTCTCTTACTCTCTTGCATTCCTTGTGTTGATTCAAGCATTGTGCTTGAAGGTGCATGGTTCATTAGGTATGGCTTGGGCTTCTTGTTTGCTTAGAGATTCCCTCATCCACCTCTAGCTTGACATGAGCCAAGTGAAGGTGTTCTCCTTTTGCTCCAACAAGGCAAGGGAAGCTCTCCCTACAATTTTCCACTAGCAACACAAATTTTGGTGTGGAGGCAACATTGAACAAGAGAAAGTGCACCCACAAGAAAAAGTTTCATCTTACTTAAAGTTCTCATGATACATGTATCATCAAGTTAAGACACCGAATCAAACATATCTAGCATAGATGCGAAGGAATAGTAGCTATAGGGCTTATCCCTATCTTCAGGACTCCAAGCTATTGGGCAAATATTTCTTGGTGTCAAATGTAGGGTCATCACAACTTAAATATATTTGGATTAGGAGAAGGTTGAGATATTCTAGGGGCCCTTTAGGATAACACATGATTAAAAAGAGGATTAGAAAATTGTCCAATGGGAGGATGCCATATTAGAAAATGTTGGGTGGGCCCTTTCCTTATAAAGGTGTGGTCAAAGATTTGGGTCCTATAAAATTTCACTTTTGAAATCTACTAAGAGTCACTTTTAAAATGTCACTATTTCATGTGACTTTTAAAATTTTAAAATTCTCCTTTATTGCATATCTTACTTTATCTCTTTTGCATATGTGTAGCTTACTTTCCCTTCTTTTAGCACCTCCCTCCCTCCTCCCTCCTCCCTCCTGCCCTCCGTCCCTCCTCCTTCTCTCCTTCCTCCCTCACCTCATCCCATAAACATCCTCCCTACCTCTCCTCCTCCCGTCTATATTCTCCTTTGCTTCATTCCTCACCTCTCTAATCTCTTTCTCTACTACCTGCCACATCTCCCCCCTCTCTTTCTCATCATCCACCACATCCAAATCTGCTTCAAGATTTTTTATCACATATATCCACCTCTTGTAGACCTACAACACCCATATATTATCTTTTATTTTTTCCCTTTGTGTGTGACATATCTTTTGTATATCTCCTTTTCATAGAAGCTTACACAATGGGTCCTCCTTCTAGAGGTTTACCAAAATTCATCATTGAGTCCATGAGCTAGTAAGCAATGTGTGGGACAATGATCGATAATGGATTTCTAGTTGGCTTATATGGGTTACAATGCAACCACTTATGAAAGGGGCACTCATAGGATTCCAAGAAGGTTCATAAGCACCTGCTACAAAGCTACCAGGCAGGGGCCATCTCATCTCCACACCACTAGAAAATCCTTAATTTTCAAATCAATAAGCATGGTAAACGTCTTATGAAAGTTCAACATATCTATCCACCATCACTATTGAACTTGGATCGAATACAATGTATAAATTTTGGAGCAAACTGTAAGTACAAACTTGTTAGCTACTTGTATGATAATCACAAGGCTTCTTGAGTGGTTATTGGTTGTGTTTGATATTTTTACTATTGGCTCTTTTATTATCTATGCCTTATACCTTTTTTCCCTAAAATTTTGTCGAGTGGTAGCCCCTAGAATGCTTGGTTGGAGAGATCTTAAATGAAACTGAGAAAGAATCTATGCTTGTTAGCCATGGGATTTTCTTATGCCTCTTACATTGTCTCTTCATCAAAACATGGCTATGGGAGACTTGAGAACCTCTCTCTTCCATCCCTAAAAATCAAGAATGACCTCTTCCCAACAACTTCACCACCATTAAAAGATTTTGACATTGCCTACATGTTAACATCCATGTCTCCATGAAGTGCATGTATGGCTCACACGTAGGCTTGATTCACGACACTTCATGTTTTTATTCTCATTTTCCTTTGGTGTGGAGTGCATAGGACACCCACTATGTATGTTTACAAGGAGAGTGTTAGTGAGGCACTTGATATGTTGCTTCCCAAAGGCTGGGACATCAAGGGAACTTGATTAAATGTCCAATGGTTATAGGAGAAGAACATTGTGAGGTTTCACATAGGCACACGAAAACTCACAATGGTGTTCTCATACAGCCAGTGGAAGAATGCTAGGAATGAGTGGGAGCCCTTAGATTTTGATACCATCACCAAGAAAGAAGTTGATCTTTCAATCATGGTGCATGCAAATGACATGCACCACATTATAGTAAATGATGACTAGAACCAATCAAACATGAGAGAGTACATTTTGGCCTGCATGCTATCTTTACTTTTTTGGTGGGATGGTAAGAAGATACAACAAAAGGCAAAGAAATTGGTGGCTTGCATTGACTTATAGCCTCCCCATGTTATCTCAATCAAGCATGCATAAGGATGTATAAGATCTACCTGAATGATTTTGTACTCTTATTTCTATACATAACATTTTTGCATCTTTTGTGCGCTTTAGATTTATCCACGTGAAATTTTAATATTGTTAATTTTATGCATATAAAATTCTTTTATTTGTATGTGTAAAATTTATCCGCATGAAATTTTAATATTGTTAATTTTGTGCTTGTAAAATTATTTTATTTGTACACGTAAAAATTTGACCACGAGAAATATATGAGTGGGTATAAAGTTTTTCTATTAACTAGGTTCTATATATGGTAAAATTTATAATACATGAGTTTTATGCATGTTAACATTTTTTGTCAATAAGTTGTAGTTACCACTTTTAAAAATTTGACTTCATTAAATGACTATAGAAGGCATTGTCTTCATTGTAGTTTCATCATAAGTTTTTCAAGTTTTGAAAACTTTTTCCTGGCCCAATGTACCCAATAGCATATTCTTTAGCAATGAATCTTTTTAAACCTCTAGCTTATTAGATTTCCTTGAAAAGGTAGGGCTTGTAGGTAGGGAGGATGAGCTTCTACTGATATGTGGAAGAATTGATATGCAACAAATTCTAATGTTGCACATTGATTCATTCCATGAGATCACTTAGTACATGGAGGCCACTGTTAAACCTTACAACACTAGAGGGTCTCAACAAGTAGTGGTGGGTTTCTATCAACTACCTTAGCTACCTTTTTAAAGATAAGGAAATCTGCAAGCAGTTGTGAAAAATTTATATGAGTAATTACTATAGAGTACCGAATACTAATCATTGATGAAGTGATGCACCTTGATATTAGTAATGTGGGAAGCTTCTTGTCATGGGACATGACAATTTTCTTCTTCTTGCATGAGTCTGAAACACAGGGAGGGTTGGCATCCTCAAAGAGAAAGAAGGAGACAAGTCGCAACGCAGATGGTTCACAATGTTGAGATACCAAAAATCCATGAGCCCTTCGACCGTGGTGTTGCTAAAATGGCCCTAGTGCTCACGTTTGAGGGGACAAGGTAGAAGAACCTACTCAGGAATACTGCATGCTAGAAGAGGAGGAGATCGTCGATCTCCTCCCTGAGCTTGATGTTAAGCTCTTGAACCCTGTCATCATGGATGGGCAAGACTTTTTTATTTTTAGGTGATATTCAAAAGGCCATGGGCCTAAGGGAGAGTGAAGCACTCTCTATCCTTGCCAACATAGTGAAGGTTTTGAGAAATGTGGTGCCATTGAGCATAAGTTAGAGGTAGGGAGTGAGAATGAGTAGCTAAGCAAGAGAAAAGTATAGCATGAAGCCACTGTTGAAATATACAAGTGAATAGGGTGTGTGCGGGAACAAGCCCTTAGCAAGAGGCTGTAAAAGAGAATCTGTAAATGAGTGAGAAGCTGTAAAAAGGTGAGAGGTATCTACTGGGAGAGAATAAAGGGCAACATGAGAAGATTTAGGATGTGTGGAGATATTCTGGGAAGAGGTGGAGAGAATCAAGCAAAAGAGGTGGAGTGAATCAAGGAGAGATTAGTGGGATTAGATGATTGGATGTAAACTCTATAAATTGAGGCATTGGCCTAATGATAATTTGCTAGTTTTTGATCATCCATGCCTACATTAAGCTATCAATTAATTGCTCACTAATCTCATCTTAATCATCGTCTAATCTCTTTGTTAATGATGTTGATTCTTGCATTTTATCCACCATAGCTCATCACATTGCTACAAATTTAACATGGTATCAGAGCCTAGCTTAGAATCCATCAAATTTATCAGCCCATTATCTTGCTAATCACCTAGTTAATTAGGATTAGTAGATAATCAAATTTTAAGTCGTTTTTCAACAAGCCTCTTGTACCCACAGTGTTAACAATCTAGAAATGGGATTGATCATGGTGAAGGACATAGATTAAGCAACATAATTAAGGTGGATTAAACCACACAAGAAACTCCATGAGAGAGAGAGATTGCACACTCAACACTATTCTCTTGTATTGCATATCACAACGAACCATACAATGATATAGGCTCTCTAGCCTTATCCCACTTTACATGTCATCATCCATGTGGCAACTCCTTTTCCACTCTTTTGGTCAACTCTCACACACCATGCAATATTACATGTGGCATTCCTATCTCACCACAATATCTTGCACCTCTAGGGTGCTTTCCCACATACACACATCACCACGATTACATCTCTCAACACCCCCTCTTAATCGAGGTGTTCCACAGCTCACCCATCATCCATCACCCATATCAATGTAGCATTGTACAAACGCAATCGCTACTTCTCAACACTCCCCCTCAATGATACATTGGAGTGTCCATCAACCAAACATGTGTGCGCGTGTCTACCATCTTAGACACCTAGTCCATTTTGAGCCGAGTCGCTCACAACGGAACCACTGAGTCCGATTTGAACATGAAAGTTCGGGTGGTGGGAACCAACCCATGCGCATGCACCTCACACGTGCATCGCTCTTGCACACATCATAACAACCATTTTGAGCTTCTCGGTGAGCTCGGGTATGGTTACCCTCATACCATGGATGATTACAAATTTTTTTTCGTTTTGAGCACGCATGCTCGTGGTGGACGATTTATTCATCATCATGTTTGGGTGAGAAATTAAATGATTACAAAGCCTGTTTGGCCAAAGCCGGGCAGCGGACCCTTATGCGGATGAGTGATCTCCATAAATTTTTTTTAAAACCATGTTAACACCACCTAGTGGAAACATATAAGGTGTGTGTGAATCAAAATCCAAGGGTTAAAATTTTTTTTTAAAAAAATCCGCGGCACTCATTGAAGGGAATAACCCTTATTGCTTATATATATATATATATATATATATATATATATATATATATATATATATATATATTAAAAAACTCTGAAATTCTCTGCACGCGCGTTGAATGCGCCGACCCTGCTCAGACTGCAGAGTCTTCTTCTTCCTCGCAGCTTCTTCGTCTGCATTGTTTCCTTCATTCGCCTTCTTCTTCTCCAGCATAACCTGTGCTTCTTCTTAGTATATCAGTTCGCCTCAGTTTCTCTGAGCAAAGCTATAAATTGGCTTTCATGGCGACTTTGAGTGTTTTCTTGCAGCATTGTCTCGCTACCTTCACCAGGCTTTGTTTCTTTTGATACATGACTATAGCCAAGCTAATCTCACACAGTAGCAGCGTAACCTTAATCAAGGCGTAGATCTCCGTGTGGTCAACATCTGGATTGTACATTTGTTCTCTGCAAATGCTGCAGAAGAGCTATGTGCGCTCCACACCGATCATGAGGTCGTGACCAGGTTTTTCTTTTCGGTGTGGGCAGCGTCGAGCACTATGGTGGCCGATGGCAGTGCAAAGGAGACAAGCGTATAGCCTCCTTGCCACTCTAAGCCTTCCACGTGTGGCGTATTCTGTGCCGGCTCTATGAGGTGTGCTCGTATTCTGTGCCGGCTATGAGGTGTGCTAGTAGCTGATACCCTGAGTATGGATCTTCTCCATCATTGTTTCCTCAGACCATTTCCTAATCACCTTCTCTTTGCTTCATTGTTGTGAGCTGCACTCTTCTTGTAAATAATAGCCTTTGGCTCAATATTTACTTGCATGCTCCTGATTGCACCCTGTTAAAATCTCCATCATTAAGCTTGCTAAGGCTTTCCAAAGTCTTCCATTTACTGCAATTTTGCTAATCCCTTCACAAGATTCACTCTTGGCCTAATCCAAGGTTGCTAGCCATCCAAGGCTCCCCATTGAGCTCATAGCTTACATGCTCCTCCTCCTTGTCAGCTGGTGGAGGGGCTTCATCTCCCTCTAGGCCTAACAATAGGCTTCAAGCCTCTAGCCCCACATAGCCACAATCCCTATGCTCTAGCCCATCATCTCAAACTGTCAAACCGTCGGCTACAGCTGCAGATTTTTGTGATTTTTTAAGCGCTTGTTTCTAGAAGCAAAACTGATATCTTCTCTTCAATAGATACAATTGGTCTAATTCCTCTTGGACCCAGGGATTTTCAAGGGTGTTCTACATGCTGGTGATGTCAAGTTTGTGAAATTCCTCAAGGAGAAGTGGAATCAAGCTCTGTATCAAATCTGCAGGTGACTTTGGTAAAACAGAGATTAAGCATTCAATGTTTGGTCAAATCTTGTGTTTCTTGGCTTAGTCCTCTACTAGACTAATTGCTATTGATGGCTTTGAGAGGATTTGAGATCATTTGAACTCGAAGGTCCCAGATCTGGCCTCCTCGCATACTTTGTTTTTTGTACACAAAATAGAGGATTATTTTGCTAATCAATGATTAATCAGTACTAATCACTATATTTTGGTACAATTGAGGGTTCAAATTAACCATTGGGTATCTAATACAGATCCCTATAGCTTCAAATTGCAATTCGGAGATGGTTTGATACTCCAACCATTCAGTACAAATTTGTTACTCTTAGCTTTATGTAATTTCTGGTGAATTTATGCTGATAAATCTGTTGTAATCACACCTAAACACCAGATTGAGTTGTAAAAGGGTAGACACTACCCTTGAATCTTGAAATTGGATCAAGAGGTAAGAGCCCCTTCACATCATCTCATGAGCATGGCACAAGAGATAGCCAAATTTAATGGGGAGCAATTTTATACATGGCAAATAAAAACCATGTATTTGCTCATGAGAAAAACTCTGTGGGGGCTAGTTGAGGGAAGAGATGAATGCCCAGAGGTGAGTAGGAAAAATGAGTGGAAGAGCAGGAATGAGAAAGCATTAGGACTCATCACACTCAGTTTAAATGATGAAATCATTCATCACATCACATGGATACAATGGGCAAAAGATGCATGGGATGAACTCATTAAATTATTTGGCACTCAAGCAAAAAATTCAAAGAAAATCTGTTAATGCAATTCTACAAACTTGATATGAAGGAAAGTGAACCTTTAATCACACACTTGAACAAATATAAAAGCATTAAGCAACAATTGGCAGCCATTGGCAAGAAGGTAGAAGATGATGAGGCACTAGCAGTGCTTCTGAAGAGTGTGGACAAAGGTGAATATAAAAACATTGTAGCAACCTTAAAGAATGTACCTGAATTGAAGCTGCACGAGATAGAAGGAGCTCTACTAGAGCAAGAGACCAAGGTCAAAGAGAAGAAATGGCTGGACTCAACAACTGGAGAGGAAAAAGCATTCTTCACCCGAGGAGGATTCTCATGAGGAGCAGGACGAGGAAGAGGCAGAGTAGGAGGAAGGACCTTCACTTGCCACAATTGTGGGAAGCCAGGACACATGGCAAGAGACTGCTACAGCAAACCCAGTGGAGAAGGAACGACATCGGCAAACTTCATGGAGCCTAAGGAAGTGGAGTCAGATCATCTTTTCTAAGAGAGAGAGAGAGAGAGAGAGAGAGAGAGAGAGAGAGAGAGAGAGAGAGAGAGAGAGAGAGAGAGAGAGAGAGAGAGAGAGAAACCCCACAACCCAATGTAACCTGCCTCAACAGAGTAAAACCACCTCTAAGCCATCGATGATGTAGGCCATGTGGTAGATGTATGTGTGAGCACTTTAGTCAAGGTCACGGGCACTTGTAGTAGCCTTGGACACATAGAGAGAGAGAGAGTGTCAAGGACTATGAGTTTAGGGACTTGAGGCACTGGTCGCGAACTACCAAGTAAGAGGAAAACTTGGTATAGGGTCCAGGTATGCTAGGATTATTCACTTGAGCGGAGGTGTTGAAATATACAAGTGAATAGGGTGTGTGCGAGGCAAGAGGCTATAAAAGAGAATCTGTAAATGAGTGAGAAGCTATGAAAAGGTGAAAGGTATCTACTGGGAGAGAATAAAGGGTAGCATGAGAAGATTTAGGATGTGTGGAGATATTCTAGGAAGAGGTGGAGAGAATCAAGCAAAAGAGGTGGAATGAATCAAGGAGAGATCAGTGGGATTAGATGCTTGGATGTAAACTCTATAAATTGAGGCATTGACCTAATGAGAATTTGCTGGTTTTTGATTATCCATGCCTACATTGAGCTATCAATTAATTTCTCACTAATCTCATTTTAATCATCATCTAATCTCTTTGTTAATGATGTTGATTCTTGCATTTGATCCACCATAGCTCATCACATTGCTGCAAATTTAACAGCCACATGAGCAAAGGGAATTATTCCACATTGATGTGCAAGCCAAAAGGTGTACCTCCTCATATAAAAGGGAACCATTTTCAAGCAATGAACATTTATCTCAAGTTTCTCTATGTGTCCAAGTTACTCTATCTTGGAGTCTAATTAACTTGAGTGCAATTTAATTAGCAAACACTCATCATCTCACGAGTTCACTTAAGTATCGCCCACCTTAAATTAGTCATGTTAATTGTGTTATCATTAGAATAGGGTTAATATCTCATTAGAAAGTTGATTATCATTAGGAGAGCTCGATCCATGCTTCTCAACATGGTATAAGTGCTTAGGTCTAGCTCTCCTAGCTTAGTTCTTCGTATTAGCAAAAGTAATTAGTGTGTGATTAGAATAGAGTTAGGGCATTCTTTCTTTCTTCTTCTTGCTTCATTAAGGTTTATCATTAGTAAGAGAGAAAGAAGAATAGAGGGTGAAGCTCTAGTCCAAGCTCAACAAGTTCTAACAATAGTTAAGCGACGCATCTCCATAGCTCAAATTCGCAGCAAAAGTTTAGTATAGCAAGGTAGTTTCAACCAACAGAAGAGAAACAAGAAGTTCTAGCAAAAGCAGTTGAGAGCAAGAAAGCATCAACATAAGAGTCGGCAATAGCGTGGCATCCGCCTATGATGAGCAGCATTGTAATCAGAATATCGAGCAAAAAAACCTACAATAGTGCACACTATTGCACCATGTGCAAGTAGCCTTCTGCCCTACCCTGATTGCAGTGCTAGTTTTGCTTGCGTTGTGCCACTCTTTGCCTGCCACCACTGGTTGTGCACACTACCCATTAAGTGGCCACCTTGCTATTATATTCCTTATCTTGCCCATGGCCATAACACCAAAATGGAGCATCATTGTAGCTATAGCCTCTAAGCGCCAAACAAAGCCATGCGCACTACAACACTCTCAGAGAGGGAGGTACCAAGTGTCTGCTCAAAACAAGTGGGCTCCAATTACTGTATTTCTTTAACCATGTAAGCATAATGATGGGCTGTATATCCATTATATCTTAATAGGGTACCTAACCCTTGTAGACTTGCGTACACCTGGATCACTGCCAGGTGTCCTCAAAATAGCCCTGGTTCTCCTTACACCAGGAGTAACCACACAAACGGAATACCAAGATCCTCCTCAAGGCTTTTCTTAGAGCCACTAGAATCACCATCCACATATGAGTGACCTGTTGCACCAAAAGTTGATCTACATTTTCCTCAAGGCTTTTCTTAGAGCCACTAGAATCACCATCCACATATGAGTGACCTATTGCACAAAAAGTTGATCCATTATATCTTAATAGGGTACCTAACCCTCGTAGACTTGCGTACACCTAGATCACTGCCAAGTGTCCTCAAAATAGCCCTGGTTCTCCTTACACTAGGAGTAACCACACAAACGGAATACCAAGATCCTCCTCAAGGCTTTTCTTAGAGCCACTAGAATCACCATCCACATATGAGTGACCTTTTGGCACAAAAAGTTGATCTACATTTTCCTTTCCTTTGCATGATACATGTGTACCTATATCTGTCCTCAACCTGTTCTGACCATGGATGAAGATTGGATCCACTGCCAGAGGACCTATCCAAGTCCACTAAGCACTTGTGATTACTACTCTACATGTGGGGCATCTGCATCTTCTATTGCCTTCACTGCTAGTGCATACCATCTACTCATCTCTTCAAAGACAACATCTCTACTTACTCGCATCTCATGAGTGGTAGGGCTATAACATCTATAACATTTTTGCTCCATAGCATAATCAATAAAGATGCATTTCTCTGCCTTTGGATCCAACTTTGTTCTTACCAGGAACATGCACATATGCAATACACCCAAACACTTTCAAGTGAGACACATCCGGTCTTATTCTTGTAAACTTTTATTCATGCATCATACCATGAACAACTGCAGTGGGTGTCATGTTCATAATGTACATAGCAATTGCTATTGCTTCTGCCCAAAAATAATGTGGCATATTCTTTTCAGCCCCATCATGGCATATTCTTTTCAGCCCCATCATGGCATGTGCCACTTTTTCAATGTGCCTATTTTTTCTTTCTACAATACCATTCTATTGTGGAGTGTACCTGCATGTAAATTGTCTCTTAATTCCCTGCTTTCTCAGGAAATCGCTGAACTCGTTGGAGAAATATTATCCCCCACCATCTAATCGCGGGCATTTTATTTGCATGCCTTTTTCCTTTTTGACCAAGGCTTTAAATCTTTGAAAGTGAGCAAACACCTCACTTTTTTCCTATATGAAGTAAACCCACACTTTCCTAGTGTGGTCATCATAACAATGAATGTAACATAATACCAGCAACCTGCAATTGTTGCAGTCTTGTGGCCAGTCCCCATATATCTGAATGTATAACATCTAATGGCCTTACACTGACATGATTTTCATGTGGGAAAGCATGTTTGGCCTCCTTACCAAGGTGGCATGCTTGCGGTTCAGTGAGCTCAAGCTGAATCATAGCATTCTCATAAACATGTTGTTCTTGCTTTTCAAGCTTCCTTCTTCAGCATGTGCTCCATGCCCATCCATATAGTGGCTTTTCCATGTCTTGCGACATTTGTTCTTTCTTGGCCCATATGAATGAGCCTCTACCTCCTCACTTGGTGGGTCTAGGAGTCACAACACACCGCTGCTTCCCTGAACAACTCTTGATCTAGGACACACAGGTTGCAATTTGGCTGGGTTCTCCATATGTGTACCTTCCCTCCATGAATTTGCTAATTTTTGCCTAGTTGCATGGTGATATACATCCAAATTGCTATGCTAAAGTGCACCAACTATTGCACATATCCACCAAGTGCTTCCCTCTATAAGCTAGTATGCTTTGCCTCTTCTTTTGTTGCCTCTTGTTTTTTCTTGGTTGGCCCAATCTTGAAAATCTGGGATCATCTGATCCTTTCTCCTTAGCTCTTCTACATGTGTTTTTTTGATACTTAAGAGTTGTTCATTTTTCTTTTTTAGTTCAAAATCGGTAGTACTGAGGGCCACATTAAGTTCTTGCAATGTTGCTTTATTGCCCTTGCCCCCCTCATCATTGCTCTTGGTACTACTGCTAACTCCAGATCTTTGGTTAGTTTTTTGATGATCTTGCCATCATCCTTGATCTATTGCTCTTTGTATTCTTTTATCACTTCTTCCATTTCATCTAATTATACCTTAGAGTAGCTTTATCATTGCTTTTGTCTTCAAATCTCTTGGTTTTGGTTAGCACATGTTCATTGCCCTTGGTACTGCTACTGCTAACTCTAGCTCTTTCATTAGTTTTTTGATGGTATTGCCATCCTTGATATGGTGCTCTTTGTATTCTTTTATCACTTCTTCTATTTCATATGTATCTTTAGAGTAGCTTTATCATTGCTTTTGTCTTCAAATCTCTTAGTTGTGGCTAGCACATGCCCTCTAGGCTTGTTCTTAGTGGTATGCTATCAATAAATGTGCCGGTCCATAGTACTATATCCTTTCCTTTACTTTTAGGATCTAGCCATGTAATAGATTTCTTGCCCTCCGCTTTGAGTTCCGCAAACTTGCTTTTCCACACTTTCACTTCTTGAGCTAGTTTAATGGATTCTTATCTTAAATCCTCTAGCTTCCTTGCTTCTACTGCTCCACTAGCTCCACTAGCTTCTCCTATTCTTGGAGTACTTCTAGTTGGGTCCTTGGATATTTTAGCATCACAATTTTTCTCTTAGTTCCTTGGAATACATGGATTTCCATTGTCATGGGGATTACTCTTTTAACATACAAATGGATTACTAGAAATTCCTCTTTTTCGTATTTAACTTTTTATGTATAAACCTAAAAATCAAATTTTCCATGATTATAATGAGAATCATTCAATTAATCTCAGATGATTAATCCTAGAATATGGTAGGAAGTCCTCTTTTCATAATATAAATGAAAATGATTTATGTGTTTATTTTTCAGAAATTTTACCATAGCTCTGCTTTCTATTACTGATAATTGTCAATAATTTGAAAGAATAAAGTTTAGTATTATTCATGTGATTAGAATAACCACTAATTGGATCATTGTCCAATTATGGATTGATTTTTAATTTTACCCTAAATGAAATAGCATAAAAGTATTAAAAAGCCATTATTTTGGCCTCCAATTAGACAAGCATAGAAATTACTTTTAGATTAGAGAAATTCTTCATGAGAAGCTTCATTCGAATTAAGAATAGGTCATAGGAATGACCATTCTTTGGGGGAGAGAGAGAGAGAAATGCTTAAAAACCATTATAAATTAAGCATAAATGGAAATTTATGTGTTTCTTCATTACAATACATTAAAGAACTTCAATAGTATTCAAAAGCCATTCAAATTAATGCTTCTCAAGCTTGAGAGGGGTTGAGAGAAGAAAAACATTTGGAGATTTAAGAAAAAGAAGACAATAATCCACACTTTACCTCCTAAATTACTTGATTCTTTAATCACAATAGAGTCCCCCAACCAATCAATTGGTTTGGTATGTTGATGAAGTCTCCAAGGAAGATTGAAGAGAGAGAGAGAGAGAAGCTCCAATCTCTTCAATTTGTAGAGGATTTTTAGAGGATAATAGAAATTATCATTATTTCAGTATAATACTGGCATGGTATAGTTCTCATATTTTTTTACAAAGGGCTAAGGTTCTATTTATAGGTGAGGGAGGCCTCTAACCAAGTCCAACTAGTTTCTAGAATTTTCCAGGCTCAATTTGGCTGAATTTGGACAAGATTTGGACCTAGTTTGGCTCCTTTTGATTTGGTTTAATCTAGGAAAGAGGAGAGATAAAAATATCACAATATTTTTGAGTTTAAAATTCCACCACACATGTGAAATAGGCGCCTCCTTGAAGAGCTCCCTTCTCCTTACCAAGGTGTCAAAATTGAATCATTATACCCAAAATATCTCATTTTTTAGTAATACACATAGTTTTTTAGTAATAAACCTTGTCCTTAGTCAACTCTTCATCTTATATGAGACTTTACTCATTTTTGGGGGTTTTTCTTTTATAAATTGGATTCAAGATAGTTTCGAAGTAGTTTGTCTGCTAATCTAGGGTGTTGTAATACGTGAGTGCCTTTGTTGTTTTTTCATTTGTGTATTCATTGTTATATGCTTGGTTGAATAGGTTATTTGAGATGGAGGACAATGTTGGATCTAGTGATACCTCCAATAGAGTCCAAATTCCAAATAGTAGGAAAAAAAAGGCACCTGGGATAGAGTGGCAATATGCAATTAACGTTGGTGATCGATTCATAGATTGGGAGTGTAAGCTATGCCACGCAGTAAAATCAGGTGGGGCGCCTCGACTAAGAGAACACTTTTTAGGCGGAGGGAAGAAAAAGCCATGTACCCACCCCTCTACACCTGCAGTGGCCAAACGCATAAGAGAAGAAATTCAAAAGAAAGATTCAAGAAAACATTACACTCCTACCGTTAATGTATCAATGCAGCAAGAACACTATTGTTCTAATCATCAAACTCCGGCTACATCGCCTGCTTGTACTCCGAACGTCAATGTGCAACCAGAAAGTAATCTACCCAGTGCATCTTCCTGCAAACAAGTGGAACTTTGACGTAGGAAATATACCCATGCGTCAAACTTCATTGCAAGAAAGCCTACGTCAGGTCGGCTCGATGATGCACAACTCGCCCTTGCTGAAGCGATTTACTTTTTTGGGAGTGCTATGATGATGGTGGACAGTGAGCATTGGAAGAGAGCATGGAAGAAAATTGGTGAGTTTGGACCAGGGTTTTCACCGCCTACGTACCATGCTATGCGAAATGATCTATTAGAGAAATGTTATGCGCAAGTAAAAGAACATGTACAAAGAATAATTCTTAGCAATATAGAGCTTTCTGGATGTAGTATAGTAAGTGATGGGGATGGTCTAATGTACAAAGAAAACCATTAATTAATATAATGGTTATTTCACCTAGAGGTGAGACTTTCATCCGTGCCGTGGATTCTGCTGGTTCAATCAAAACTGGGGCTTACATTGCTCAAGTCATTGGCTCTGTGATAGAGGAAGTGGGTGCCAAAAATGTAGTCCAAATGGTCATGGACAATGCAAAGAATTGCAAGAATGCATCCAAAATCCTAAAGCCACACTATCCACATGTTTTTTTGGTAGGCTGTAATACTCATAGTTTGAATCTTGTATTAAAAGATTGGTATAAAAGTGATGATACCAAATGGTTTCCTCAATCGTCGACACTGCTCGCCAGCTTGTGAGATTCATGCTCAAGAGACAGAGAGTGTTAGATATTTTTCGACCTCGCATGTCAGTTATGTTAAAGCTTCCAGCGGAGACTAGGTTTTGCACTCACTTTTACACTTTTGAGTCTCTTCTTCGAAATAAAGATGCAGTTTGCGAAACATTTACATGCATGACATTTCATGACTGGGAGAGCACTCAACCTGAAAAAGTGAAAGAGAAAATCAAAGTCTTGAAGGCAGCGCTTACGAGAGAAGAAGTTGGTGGAACAGTGTGATGGATGCATACCATGTAATGATGCCTGTTATGTATGCCGTACGAAGTCTTGATCAAAGAGCGCCTAATCTCGGGAAAGCATGGATGCAATGGTGGACTGTCCACAGTAGAGTTTGGAGTGTCTTAAGAAATTAGAGCATTCAGTGGTGGAAAAGCAATGGCGTGTACCATTCTCCAGTAGATAAAGAAAAGTCCTATTGAAGTACTTCCATGCTAGATGGATTGGAGCGCATTCACCCCCACTACACAGTGCTGCTTACATGTTAGATCCTGAATACTGGAATATGGATTTGATGTCCAACGTTGAGGTGGTTCAAGATTTTTATAAAGTGGTAAAACACTTTTTATAATAATTTTGATGATCGTGTAAAGTGCATAAAGGAGATGACCTCATTTCGATTGAAAGAGGGTTTATTTTCCAACTCCCTTGTTCAACAAATGGCTAAAGAGCAACCTGCATGGAAGTGGTATGATGAATGGTGGTGAGCATTATGCTTTATTGCGCAACCTTGCGATGAAGGTTCTAAGTCAGTGCTCTTCAAACTCAGGCTCAGAAAGAAACTAGAGCATGTACAAATATATTCACAGTACTATTCGCAATCGACTTCTTGCAGATCGAGCAGATAAACTTGTTTACATGTATTGCAATGAAAAGATCTTGCGAGACATTGAAAGCGAAGAGTATGAAGAAGATATGACCAGATGGATGTACGATTGTGATGATGTAGTAGACAAGAACTTTGATGTTGGACGTACATCATGCACTAGCCTTGAGATAGAAGACAATTTGGACATTGACTTAGATGAGCTTAATTTAGCAGACAAGAGGGTAAACGGTGAAAGAATTTTGGAGCAAGATACTGACACAGAGGAAGAAGTCATTTCATTAATTTCATAAAAAATACTTGTACAAATGATTGTATTTGGAGAAATTATCAATACAAAAGTAGGATTTATGTCTTTCTTAGCTTTCATCTTGAAATAAATTGCGAATTGCACTAGGAGTTGCATCTAAAGGTCCTGGTGGTTTATATTCGCTAGCCATGCCGAACACTGTATAAATACCTTGATTTATTGGGACACTGCACAATGCACATGTGGAAATATTTTGCATTTGCCTCACTAAACATATTAAAAGTGGTAGTAGTGTCCACAGGGCAGTATATACTGGCCGCTCCACCCATCGAATACTTTGTAACATACAGGACATTGGGGGGTGGAGGAACTAGTAGCCTTAGCAGAAACTCCCACAAGATCAGGATGTATCAAAAAATGAGAGATGTGGTTCCCTTGGCGCACAGGAGCTATACGTGAAGAGATGGTCTGTACATCTTGGCTGATCTTTGTGAGCTGCTCTTGAATCCCTCTATTGGTCGGGGGAGGAGTTGACGCTTGAGATAATCGTACAGCTTCTTTCTCCTTCTCTGCTAGCTGTGCCCCTAAGCTTTCTTTGACCTTGTTTAACTCCAATCCAGCGCCCTCCACCATGAGAGCAAGTTCCTCCCTTGTGAATGTCACTGTCTCTTCACGTATGTCGTGGGTGTTGACAGTGGCCTCTCTGGAGGCGAAGTCCACTGGAGTTTCTAGGATAAATTGTGCATATAGCATCTTAGCAAAATAGAGTGGAGCGTCGGCGTTATGGAGAGGACGACCGTACACCTCCAAGAAAATGCTCGACATTAATTTTGATATCATTATGAGTGCAACACGAAACCTTCCATCTTCCCTTCTTAATCTCGCCATCTGGACATGGCCATATTTCCTTTATCATCTCTGTGGTTACGCGTTTATTTATGTCTTTCCATTGGGCATAAGTAGGATTTGTCCATTTCGACAACCTACATATGCTGTTCTCGTAGCTTCGCGGGCTGTCAGTCCATGTGCAAGGGCCTTTATTCGCTCATATGCCTTCTTGGCTAACTCTTGATGCTCGTTTGCTTGCGCTTCTGCCATATCTGCATGAACGTAAATGACTTTAGGATTTTAATGAACTGTAAAGATCAACGTAAGATAAATTGACCATTACCCTCAAAAACTTAAAGTTTAACACCACGAGATGAGATATGTATTGCAAAGACTCAATGAGAAATATCCACTTGACTCAAAGAATACTTCAAACAATGTGCGCACATCAAATTTTGAAGAGAAAACATAAACTTAAACACCACAAGAGGAGAGAGATATTGCAAAGACTCAATGAGAAAATATTTCAAACAATGCGCACAAATCAAATTTTGAAGAGAGACAAACAAAGAGCCATTCTTGAAACTTAATCTCCTGATACTATATCATTACAAAATTGGGGTGAATGACACTGATAGCTCTACAAGAGGACGTTGTGCCCTCGTTGGGTCAGTATTTAGTGATCTAAAAAATTCCACTACTTGCAAAACAGATTTTCTCTCGTCACGATTAGGTAGACACATCCAATTTTCGACTCTATAAATAATAGTATCCATCGTAACTTTGTCATAGAGAGGAACTATTGTCTATAAATAATAGTATCCATCGTAACTTTGTCATAGAGAGGAACTATTGTCCATCCACAACTCTTGTACTTTCTGCCAAAAGTCATATAAAATTTGTAATAAATACCCTAAAGCAAAAACATCAAATGCAGGAGTGTATGCATCTGCCAAAAACGGATCATAAATTTCCGGGGCTATCCACGGCCGTTTATTTCGCTCTCTGTCTGCATAGGAGACCGCCTGTGCCACCTTCTTAGGGTTCTTGTCTGCTTCAAATACAAAATTGAGAGACATCCATTTTTTGGGCACTCTCAGCAATAACCCCCAATCGATAATACCTACGCGTGGCTTCAACTCTTTTGTAAAATCCAACACTACATTGAATGGATGTACGGTATATACAATTCCTGCCAAATGTGCTGCCGTTAGGCCTTCCACTAGGGCATGCATAATATGTGGCATGTTTATTACTATTTGTTTTATTTTAGAAAGTTCTAGATGACTTAAAGGAATATTATCGGGCGGGGGTTTTCTCCATCCTCGATCCAAACGAAAAATTGCTTTGGTGAACTCACTAAATCTGAAGGGGACCTTCAGAAGAGTATCACCAAGCGAGCCGCCATTATAGTATGGGAAAATAGTGATCCAAGGAGATTCTTTTGTGAAGGCAATACACCTGACAATTGATGGGTGTAGAACCTGCATGCCCTGCTCTACCTAGAAGCTCTCAAACTTGGCGCTGCCTTCTCCTTTGTAGTGCTTTCCGCAAAAAGTAATGTGCTCTGGCAAAAATGATATACCTCTAACTGTATACTCTTTTACTGTGCCAAAAACACCAGAGCCTATTGTTCGCCCTTCGAGCAGAGCCTCGTGCGGGACGCCAATGAGGTGAGTGCACATAGAATTGTAGATTGTGCGATTAATGGCACCCATCCCACTCGCATCTGCCTGGCTAGATGTTGCAGCGATGTCCTGGGCAATGCGCACTCTTTTGGGGAGTGACTCTGCATCCAGCGCCTTCATGCGCTTGCTCTTGGCTCTTTGCTCGCTCCATACAGCATCCCATAAACTGTAGACGATGCATATTAGCTTCAGGCGGGGCAGCATCTCTAAGATCATTGCATGCTACACGCATGCTCCCCAAAATAGTTCGTGTTATATGTTGATGGTTAAAGTTTGCTATCTTTTGTCTATCAAGCAACTCAGCGTTGCCTCCGCTTCGTAGTCGACGCTGTGCATTTTCCCATATCTGCTCTAATAGATCTCGCATGAGTATCTCAGACTCATTGATCTTTTTGACGATGTCTTCTGCACATTGTGACACTGCGATGACTGCTTCAATGCGAATTGCTCGTAGAACGATTTTACGCTCTTCAGGGGAAAGCATGTTGGTCGTCTTCGCAAATCTAGCAAATATCACTAAACACAACAAAAACGGAATACTAAACAACATTACTGAAATCAACATCAAGCAATACATCATTAAACGTGAGAGAACAGCAACAAGTGTATCATTACTTATCAATGATCAAACAAAAACGGAATATCAAATAATATTACTGAAATCAACATCATCCAATACATCATCAAACGTGAGACAACCGCAACAAGTGTATCGTTACTTATCAATGATCAAACAAAAACGGAATATCAAACAATATTACTGAACTCAACATCATGCAATACATTATCGAACGTGAGACAACCGCAACAAGTGCATCATTACTTATCATTACTTATCAAGTGTATACATGTTGCACTCCTCATCTACACACCTATCGTGAGACAGAGAGAGAGAGAGAGAGAGTTGTGAAGTGTATTATGAGAGAGAGAGAGAGGGGGGGAGGAAGAGAGAGAGGTGTGATAGATAGAGAGAGAGGGGGAGGAAGAGAGAGAGGTGTGACAGATAGAGAGAGAGGGAACATTAGGTGACATTTTTAATAGTTTTGTGAGTTTCTAAAGAGAGAAAAATAATGTTTAGTATTCCTAAAGCACTCCTCATCTACACACCTATCGTGACAGAGAGAGACAGAGAGAGAGAGAGAGAGAGAGAGAGAGAGAGAGAGAGAGAGAGAGAGAGAGAGTTGTGAAGTGTATCATGAGAGAGAGAGAGAGAGAGAGAGAGAGAGAGAGAGAGAGTTGTGAAGTGTATCATGAGAGAGAGAGAGAGGGGGGGAGGAAGAGAGAGAGTTGTGACAGATAGAGAGAGAAGAAACATTAGATGACATTTTCAATAATTTTGTGAGTTCCTAAAGAGAGGAAAATAATGTACTGTTTTATATTTTAAGAAAATAGAGGGAGAAAAGGGAATTTATTAGGGATTATGTATATTTTAAGAGAAAAAAAAAGAACTTCTCATCTACACACCTATCGTGTTGTGAAGTGTATCATGAGAGAGAGAGAGAAAGAGTTGTGAAGTGTATCGAGAGAGAGAGAGAGTTGTGAAGTGTATCATGAGAGAGAGAGGGGGGGGAGGAAGAGAGAGAGAGAGATATTCATTTTTTTGAGTCACGTTATCATGAAATTAAGCTTAAAGACAATATGATGTAAACTTTGATCCATGAAATACTCATGCCGCGTTACCAACCAAGTATCGCATGGATCACACACAATAAAAACAATACAAGTTGAATCAAGCAAATTTACGACATTTTTTCGACCGCGTTAACGATCAAATGCCGCAATATGCAAAAAACAATATATGCACTAGCGGACGACACCAACTTGCCGCCTTAACGACAAAATGTCGCCCGATTCTATGGGAATACGAATAGGATACGGACATACACTGGCCGCGTTACCGACCATATGCCCGCATTTGACAAAGGGAAGGGAAGGGAAGGTGACAACGCCATAACGATACTATGCTTGCCGCGTTACCGACTAGTACCGCTATGGCATGCCATACTTACCATAGGACACAAACCAGCCGCGTTACCGACTATGTGCCCCAAGATAAGCACCATTCCGAAGAATGGCCTTACACACACACACCCCTCGTGTGGCGGACCACCCACATCCTGCCGCGCATTGCGACAATGGGCGGCTTCCCGCATGAACACACACACCCACACAAACACACACACCCACACAAACACACACACCCACAACTGTCATTACCTGTGTATACTGTCAGCAATGAACTCCCAAAGGGCCCCCCGGGCCCATATATATACAAAATTGTAGCCCGCCGGGCTAGATGATGACCTCGGCGGGCACCGCCGGGGTTTTAATATTCCCGGCGGGACCGTCGGGTATTGCAAAATCCCGACGGGATTTTAGCCGGTTACCAAGGAACCTCCCACCGGCTTTTTTGGGAACATGTTAACACATGTTATTAACAAAAAAAAAATTGTGATCACGTGAATATAAAATCATTGCTTAAAACCTCTCAGAACTAAGTAGCTGCCCTTAGCTTACCACCACTGGCTGGCAATGTACTCTCTCAATGTGCCACAAACAAGTCAGATACTCACTGTTACCTGCCTTTGAATTTTGATGGCTTTCTTAGCCCAAAATTGATCCTCCAGCGTCCTCTATGATCCTCCAGCATCAGCAGACTTTGTAGCTACACTCCCTTGACCTTCTTGATTGTCCTGCTCTTTCAACCTTTTCTTCACCTTCCTCTTGCAGAGTTCTACTTCCAAATTCTACCACAAAGCTGTCTGTCTCAAAAGCCTACAAACAATTCTTAAACTTCTCAAAATGTTCTCTGACAGCCACAAACCCTCAGATGTCTCTCAACTTTAGCAAGACAGCCACAAGCTCTCTGCTAAGTATTGCAAGCCCATAGCTTCCTTCGAATGGACTGTTTCCACCCAACTAGCCTAACTGACCTGGCTGACACATAAAATCTCTCCTTTGAGTCAATTAACACCACGCATGAACCTCAAAACAAACCCAGCCTTAGAAACTCCAAGTTGACCACTAGTGTCAGACTGCTCCTACCACAAAAACCGTGTAAGACAACCAAGACTTCTAATAGCTATCCTCAGACAAACCTATAACCATTAGTTGTGGCTCAGAACCCCCTCCTATCAACTCAAATAGGTTAGAACAAGATCTTTACACAAACTGATGATTATTCTGATGTTTGGTTAACTATAGTTGACCCCTACATAGGTTGACTGTCCCATCACAGACTCAACCAGAGTTAATTCCTCACCTGCAACCTCTTCTTCAATATAGAACTCCATCCAGGTAGCAGCACAAAATTAAACCAAAACCACAGAAGAACTCTTTAATACAACACAACTTGATTCTTTGTGTATATTAAGAAGACTGTGCACCATGCAACAAACCTTGAGACTTGAGCAGATGAATGAAACTAGCAAACTGATCAAAAGAAATTCACACAAATAACCACAAAAGAACCGTGACTACCCGTATATATAGAGGGTATAACTGCAGCTCTTTATTGGCAGTATATACGAGTAAATCTAAGATCTTGAAATTATAAGCTAAAATGCTATCCAGATGATGAATTCGAATGTGGTTGATACGATTTTAAAATTTTGGTTGAGAACTGATGAGTTGAATTGGATTCTGATTGAAAAATATTGATTCTTGAATTTTGATTGAAATGTATTAAACTGAGCAAAACCACAATGAGGATGAATGGGACGAGTCCCTTTGATAATGTTTGTAGCTGGAATGACGTTAATGACTTTAGCAAATCACCATGAGATTAGTGGATTGTGCTGGCAGATTGCTGCTGTTAACATTTGACCCAGTGGATCAAGTTAAGGGATATCAAATTAAAAATCTATAAAATTAAAAATTTCCATGAAGGACTATCCAGATAGAAATTTGGGTCTAATGGACCATTATTGTGATAAGGGTTTGAATGTTACGATCTGAGTGAATTATTATCTGATGATGAATTTTATATAAGGGATCTTTATCCCAAGATTCTGTTGGGTTCACCAGACTATAAGGAACCCTAGAATCAGTTGGATCTTAAGGAAAAGAGTTCCCCTCTAATTTTGCGAGATGAGGACATCTCGCGTTTTTTAAGTGGGGTAGGATGTAAGATTCCTCCCTTTGGCTTTTGAGGTGTGCAGGTGTAAGAATCTCCCCTTCTGATCTTATAATTATTCCCCTCTCTGAAATAAAGGAAAGATCATGTTTTACCCTATTTTGGCCTAGAGAGAGAAAATGTTCTAGAGAGGTTATTCAAATTTTAGATATTTTTGGATGGAAAAATATCTTTTCTTATTAAAATAAATTTCCCCAAAACAGTTCAAAAAGATTTTCAGAAGTTGCATTAGAAATCAATTATAATCTGTTCAAAAGGCCTTATCCTAAGGGTCTAGATTTTTGAAAAATTTTAAATTAAGGTTCTGAGGGGCCAATCAGATACATCCAAATGTATGGAGGAGATAAATAGAAGAAATAAAGAAAATCCCCCCAAAAATGAGTAAATACTTACATAAGATGAAGAGTTGACTAAGGACAAGGATATTAGTTAAAAAAAGAAGAGATATTTAGAGAAATAATGCATTTTTGACACCTTAGTGTGGGGGAATTTCCCTCATGAATGAGGCACCTATTTCACATGTGTGGTTGAGTTTTAAACTCACAAATAATGAGATATTTTCATCTCTCCTCTCTCCTGCTTCAACTAGATCCAAAAAGTAAGTTAAACTGACCTAAAAATGGTCAAAAATTGACCAAACTGATCTGGAAAATTCCAGAATCAGTTTGATTGGTTAGAGGCTCACTTTTTCCTATAAATGAAGCCTCCCCCTTTGTAAATGGCTAATAGTGTTTTATGCACTGTTACTTACTTCTCCCAGAGCCCAAACACTTTGAATTTCTTAATAATTCATTAGTTTTTGACCTTTCCCTCTTCTAAAGAACTGGTGGCCACTCTTGTTGTAAACTAATGAATTTCTTAATAATTCATTAGTTTTTGACCTTTCCCTCTTCTAAAGAACTGGTGGCCACTCTTGTTGTAAACAAGAGTAGATCCCTCAAACCATCAAGCCAAAGAAAAGCTCCCAGAATTTCATGTAAGTTAGAAATCCTACTTTTTCTTATTCTTTTAATGGTTTTCTAAAATTTTTATTATCTTTAAAATGATAATCTGATGCTATGCCTTGCTGGAAAGGCTATCCCCTCTCTTATTCTTAAATTTAGCCCTTCTTTATCCTAGTTAAGTAATCAAATTGTTTGAATTAAACTTTTGATATTGTTTCTCTTTTAAAAGTGGAATTTGATTAGTTTAGAATTCTTTAATCAAATTGGGGATAATTTTTAAGTAAATTAAGAAAAGAAAAATTGAAAAATGGTCAGCCATACAAAGGAGGTTATGGCAAAATTTTCTTAAATTTTATGAAATAAGTATTACATTTTATTATTCAAAAAGAGTAATCCCCATCGTTTGTGTATTCTAAAAGTATTATTTTCATTCTAGGCATAGAAAAATGCGTAGTAAAAATATTTTTATTATAAAAGTGTTATTTTCATTAAAATTAAATTCTATGCATAGAAAGATGCATATTGATTATTTTTTAGTTATAAAAGAGTGATTTTCATTAGATTTAAATTCTATACATAGAAAGATGTATATTGGATACTTTTTTAGTTATAAAAGAGTGATTTTCATTAGATTTAAATTCTATACATAGAAAGATGTATATTGGATAATTTTTTTATTATAAAAGTGTTACTTTCATCAATATTGATTTTTATGCAAAAAATGATGCATAAAAGAATTTTATTATTATTATTTTATTATAAAAGTGTTACTTTCATCAATATTGATTTTTATGCATAAAGAATTTATTTTTATTTCAAAAGAGTTATTCTCATCAATTTTTATTTTATGCATAGAAAGATGCATAAAGAAATTTATTTTTATTTCAAAAGAGTTATTCTCATCAATTTTGAATTTATGCATAGAAAGATGCATAAAAGATTTATTTTTATTTCGAAAGTGTTATTCTCCTTAAAATTGAATATATGCCTAATGGATTTTTATAAAAGTGTTATTTTGCACTGAAGTTGTTCTTATGCATAAATAGATGTGTAAAGAATCTTTATATCAAAAAATAAGAATTCTCTTACATTCTATAAATGGATGTGATGAGAATAGAAGTAATGAGAATGAGAGGTAAATAGATGTGATGATATGTGATATGAATCAGATAGATGAGAATGAATAGATGTGATGATATGTGATATGAATCAGATAGATGAGAATGAATAGAGAATGGATGTGATGGGAATAGAAGTGATGAGAATGAGAGGTAAATAGATGTGATGATATGTGATATGAATCAGATAGATGAGAATGAATAGAGAATGGATGTGATGGGAATAGAAGTGATGAGAAATGAGAGCTAAATAGCTGTGATGATATGTGATATGAATCAGATAGATGAGAATGAATAGAGAATGGATGTGATGGGAATAGAAGTGATGAGAATGAGAGGTAAATAGATGTGATGATATGTGATATGAATCAGATAGATGAGAATGAATAGAGAATGGATGTGATGGGAATAGAAGTGATGAAAATGAGAGGTAAATAGATGTGATGATATGTGATAAAAATCAGATAGATGAGAATGAATAGAGAATGGATGTGATGGGAATAGAAGTGATGAGAATGAGAGGTAAATAGGTGTGATGAGATGGGATGCGAATCAGATAGATGGGAATGAATAGAGAATGGATGTGATAAGAATAGATGTGATGAGGATAAGAGGTAAATAGATGTGATGAGATGTGATGTGAATTAGATAAATGTGAACCAATGGATGGATGGATGTGGATGTATGTGAAGAATAGAAGTGGATGTATGTGAAGAGTAGAAGTGGATGTATGTGAAAGAATGGATGTGGATGTGTGTATGTGAATGGATGGATGTGGATGTATGTGAAGAGTAGAAGTGGATGTATGTGAAAGAATGGATGTGGATGTATGTATGTGAATGGATGGATGTGGATGTATGTGAAGAATAGAAGTGGGTGTATGTGATAAGTATGGATCTGGATGTATGTGAAAGGATAGATGTGTATGTGTATGTGATAAGTATGGATGTGGATGTATGTGGGAGAATACATGTGGATGTAAATGTGATGGATATGAACGAGAATTGAGGCGATGAGATGTGATGTAAATTGGATAGATATGAATGATAAGGGATGTGAATGAATTGATGTAGATGGATGTATGAATAATGTGGATTGATGTTGTGGATTGATGTGGATGATGTGGATGGATGTATGGATGATGTGGATGATGTGGATCGATGTGTGGATGATGTGGATTGATGTAGATGGATGTATGGATGATGTGGATTGATGTGTGGATAATGAGGATTGATGTAGAAGGATGTATGGATGATGTGGATTGATGAGTGGATAATGTAGATTGATGTAGATGGATGTATGGATGATGTGGATTGATGTGTGGATAATGTGGATTGATAAAAATGAATGTATGGATGATGTGGCTTGATGAGTGGATAATGTGGATTGATGTAGATGGATGTATGGATGATGTGGATTGATGTGTGGATAATGTGGATTGATGTAGATGGATGTATGGATGATGTGGATTGATGTGGATGGATGTATGGAGGATGTGGATGGATGTATGGATGATGTGGATTGATGCGTGGATGATGCGATTGGATGTGATTTGATGTTGGAATAATGTGATGTGATAGGGATCGATGAAGAAAATAAAATTGTGGGAAGATGAGAAAAGATGGGGACTAATGTGAAAGGATGTGGAGTAATGAGAAAAGATGGAAATATTGTTGGAACTGTATTTGTGGAGACCTATCTGTTAAAGTTGCAACTGCTGAGACGGAGAGTCATCGGAGGACGTCTCGTGTAGCAAGGATGGCCGAGGTCTTGACCAGCCTCGGTTTGATTTAAATGGTGAGCTTCCGGTACAGTGGATGAGGGACCAAGGAAGCAGCCTATGAGTGAAGTGCTAGGTGACCTGCGAAGGATCCTAGAGGGTGCTGACCATACGGTGTTCGGGCTCTGGGTCGCCGGAAGATACCCACACGTACGTCGGGGAAGATTTTGGAACAAGGAGTAAGAGTTGTTTTCTGAATTCGGGAATGGATCTCGTTGGTTGACCTTGCTGGTTCTCATCAACGGATGAGTCCATGGCTCTTTTATGGGTTGTTGCAAGATCAGGGTGTCCAGTTTTATCCAGTTTATGCTGGACTAGGACAATGCTTGGAGAGCAAATTTTGGGAGGCAAGGTACTTAAAATTAGATCAAGAAAATAATAGAAAATATGCTTACCCTTAAATTAACCCAATATAACTTAAATTAATATAAATTAGTCTAATTAATCAAAATTAATCAAAAATATGATTAAATGATAAACAAATGATCTTTCCATACTTAGAGTGATCCAATTTATTTTTCCATAGATGCACCATTACAAGTACACTAGTCTCTATAGGTTTTAGATGATTCACATCAAAAATGTAATTTTACTAATTAGATTATTAATATTTGCAAGCCTTCTGATAGTTTGGAAGAATTTTGAAAAAGAGATCATTAAAAATCCAACCATTGGATTTGTAATTTTTAGTAACCACCACATTTTACTAGTGTCTCAGTATCTACCCACTCTTTTGATCTACAAGATTGAGGATTTTAAGTGGTAGCTATTGTGGGTACAAAAAGTGGCGTATATTATAACACTTTAAAGACCTTGAAATATTTAAAGAAAATAGACAAATATCTTAAAATTCTCTCAAAAAATCAAGTTAAGCTCCATATTATGTGAAGATCTAAGATACAAAGTGGGCATCTCATATGAGATTATATGTAAAAGATATTAGCATTTTATGGAATTAGTTCAAATTTGGGACAGGGTGTATGCATTGACTTTGTACCTAAGAAAATGAGGACTTTTGACTATCTAATGCTTAATCAAATTATGCAACTATATTTTCAACTTTGAATATGATGTTCCAACAAAAGAACTTGAAACGAAATTCCTTCATTTACTAGGAGAGATTAGCCACTAAATGTAAACAAATTCATGTTTTTTTACTGTTTACAGGGTGCCTGGGTGGACAAAACTGGGCACCCTGATCTTGCAACCACCCTTATATGGATCCATTAGTTGATCTTGCTGATCTTCAACGGAGATTTCATTTTGATATTATATGTGAATATATTGCCGGTTACTACTATGAGCTAGGAACTATCGAAAAGGCCCCTGAGTGATCAAGTGGTGAGCGTTCTGGTTGCCAATGATGCCATAGGTACACCGATGAAGGAATGTTTGGAAATAAGGATTCAACTAGATAATTAAAGGATTATGATCAGTGACACTATGATTTCATTAAATGATTGTTTTAAAGATTGTTGAATGTGTGAAAAAGGCAAGTTCATATTGGGTGTGTAAGTGGTGTGACTAGTTTTATGTTTGCATGAATATCCGGCTAGGGGGCCTGGGAACTCTTTTCCCTGGTACCCAAGACAAAACCTAACCAAATTCGTAATTGGATTCCATCACTACAGTGGTTGGGCGGTTGGCTAACCCATGGGATTGGATGGGGTTAGTAGGCTGGACTCATGGATCCGTAAAACGAGACTGAATTTCTGTATAGTACGATAGATGAGGTAAATCCTGGATAAAAATTGTTCTATGGAAAAGAATCAACGGCTGTGCCTCTCAATGAGGAAAAAAGCGTTGGTCTTTATGATCCAAGTACAATCTTTTCCCTAATCTAACTATGGGACTTACGGGTTCGGTCAGATCAGTTCAGTTAGTTCAGGCTTTTGACTACGTTAGAGAAAAGTTATCTTGGAGAAATTGCCCGTGCTTTCCGGGCAAGGGAAGTTTTTTCGTATTCGGAATTGGAAGAACCAATGGATTAGTCTCTTGTCCGGATATCCGTGGGTGAGGCCCCGAGTGTGGGACCCTGCCCCGCGCAAGAAGTACTACTTCTACTGCTAGCACTCCTGAATTCGTTGCGCGGTGGGGACAGGGATCTTACAGTAGCTGGTATCAGAGCAAATTGGCTAAGGAAGATCAACCGAGAAGCCAAAAATGTCAAAAATTTATGAAGAAGCAGTAAAGGGTTGTAATGCTATTTTTTTCTATTTTTTATGAAGAATGTCAAAAATTTATGAAGAAGCAGTAAAGGATTGTAATGCTACTTCCACTGCTAGCACCCCTGAATTCATTGCGCGGTGGGGATAGGGATCTTACAGTAGCTGGAATCAGAGCAAATTGGCTAAGGAAGATCAACCGAGAAGCCAAAAATGTCAAAAATTTATGAAGAAGCAGTAAAGGGTTGTAATTGTGTGATAAATTTATACAAATTGATATTCAAACTGAAATTCGTAAATTGGTAATTGGGTCTCTAGATGGAAGTACCGCAATTGTATGGAATCCCTGACTTGCTTGAGGCCTAGACATGATGGTATTTACCTTATAGTTCCAAGGACCGTGACTACCCGTATATACAGAGGGTATAACTGCAGCTCTTTACTGGCAGTATATACGAGTAAATCTAACATCTTGAAATTATAGGCTAAAATGCTGTCCAGATGATGAATTCGAACGTGGTTGATACGATTTTAAAATTCTGGTTGAGAACTGATGAGTTGAATTGGATTTTGATTGAAAAATAATGATTCCTGAATTTTGATTGAAATGTATTAAACTGAGCAAAACCACAATAAGGATGAATGGGACGAGTCCTTGTGATAATGTTTGTAGCTGGAATGATGTTAATGACTTAGCAAATCACTATGAGATTAGTGGATTGTGCTGGCAGATTGCTGTTGTTAACACTTGACCCAGTGGATCAAGTTTAGGGGTATCAAATTAAAATGTGTAAAATTGAAAATTTCCATGAAGGACTGTTCAGATAGAAATTTCGGTCTAATCGACCATTATTGTGATAAGGGTTTGAATGTATGTGAAGAGTAGAAGTGGATGTATATGAAAGAATGGATGTGGATGTGTGTATGTGAATGGATGGATGTGGAGGTATGTGAAGATTAGAAGTGGGTGTATGTGATAAGCATGGATGTGGATGTATGTGAAAGAATAGATGTGGATGTGTATGTGATAAGTATGGATGTGGATGTATGTGGGAGAACACATGTGGATGTAAATGTGATGGATATGAATGAGAATTGAGGCGATGAGATGTGATGTAAATTGGATAGATATGAATGATAAGGGATGTGAATGAATGATAAGGGATGTGAATGAATGTGATAGCATGTGAATCAGGATGTAAGCATGTGAATCAGGATGTGAATGAATGATATAGGATGTGAATGAATGTGTTAGTATGTGAATTGGGATGTGAATGAATGATGTGGATCGATGTGTGGATAATGTGGATTGATGTAGATGGATGTATGGATGATGTGGATTGATGTGGATGGATTTGTGGATGATGTGGATCGATGTGTGGATAATGTGGATTGATGTAGATGGATGTATGGATGATGTGGATTGATGTAGATGGATATATGGATGATGTGGATTGATGTGTGGATAATGAGGATTGATGTAGAAGGATGTATGGATGATGTGGATTGATGAGTGGATAATGTAGATGGATGTATGGATGATGTGGATTGATGTGTGGATAATGTGGATTGATGTAGATGGATGTATGGATGATGTGTTTTGATGAGTGGATAATGTGGATTGATGTAGATGGGTGAAAGCAAGGGTTGGTGGTACAAAAAAGGGCCAATTTTTTTTCCACCTTTTTGGTACTTTGGGGGGGGATTTGAGGGTAAAAGGTTTGTATTTAGGAACTATTTTTAAGATCTTTGAGAATCTTTTGTGCAGTACCACCCCGTGAGAGTAGTGGTGTCATGAGTGGTGGTAGTGGTTTCAATTTTTTTATTGTTTTTGCTTATTTCTATTTGAACTAAGCGGGCATCGTCTGGTCGCACCATCTCTCTCTCTCTCTCTCTCTCTCTCTCTCTCTCTCTCCCCCCCCCCCCCCCCGCATTTGATTGTAGCAGAGCTGTTCTGCTCTAGAGCAGTCGTCTAGCCATGAGGACCCCAAAGGCCAAGGGAGCTGCTGCCAGCAGAGCATCACCTTCAACATGCAAACCGAAAGCGAAGGCAAAGGAGGGCATGGTGCCTCCTGGCAGCAGCAACAAGAAGAGTGCTTCCACCACACCCCCCCAACAAACAAAGCCGGAGCACATAGCCAGTCCCAACACAAGGGCAAGTACAGTGCAAGGTCGACTCCGAACGGACCTCACTCCTCTTCGACGACGATGAATCAAAATCCACCAGCAAGTCAAGACGTGGTACGCTATTCATTGGCATATGCATGTGCTAAGTAAATGGTGCATGTTCACTCCCTGCACTGACATTTGAAGTTAAATGAACAGTACTATATTTGGGAGCGTCACCTTCAACATGCAAACCGAAAGCGAAGGCAAAGGAGGGCATGGTGCCTCCTGGCAGCAGCAACAAGAAGGGTGCTTCCACCACACCCCCCCAACAAACAAAGCCAGAGCACATAGCCAGTCCCAACACAAGGGCAAGTGCAAAACAGTGCAAGGTCGACTCCGAACGGACCTCACTCCTCTTCAACGACGATGAATCAAAATCTACCAGCAAGTCAAGACGTGGTACACTATTCATTGGCATATGCATGTGCTAAGTAAATGGTGCATGTTCACTCCCTGCACTGACATTTGAAGTTAAATAAACAGTACTATATTTGGTACTTTGCAGTAGCAAATTTGGTACTCTTTGAGTACCACAATTGGTTCTGTAGGGCATCACCTCACATTAGACACAATGTCGGGCACCACATTTAATCTATAGGAGTCAGCAATTCTCTGATTTGTTTTGAACACATTTTAGGTAAGAACAGAATGGAGGAGTACCCTCAACAAACCAGGTTCTGTTACACGGCACAGGACCTGCATGAAGAGTACGGTCTCAGTCTTGAGGGCAAACTCTTCAAGGACTTGACTGATGAGGACATGCCACCTGAGCAATGGTTAACTATATTCAAGTTCAAGTACCAAAAGAATAGCAAGATCTATTTAAACCATTTGCACAACTAGTGGAAGACTGCAGACTTCTATTCTCCAAAGTTTATCAGGGGCCCCCTTCATGTGGTGAATTGACCAACAAATTTGCTATGTGCTACGCTTTTGAGAAATGCCATGCAGCGAAAAAGACCCAGCAGGGCATAAAGTAGCATGGGCCCGGTTTGGGGAAGGAGTGTTGCAGATGATATCATCTAGGAGTGGCGGGCTTGAGCGTAAAATTGAGGCATGGAGGAGGCAAAATGCTTCCTCTCCTGGCAGTGTCCTCTGCATTCAGATAAGAAGGCCCGGATGACTCAAAGTGGTAGTAATATCTGCACAGAACCAGAGAATGCTGGCAGAGGAGTAATTGCTGACTACCTACCTGATTTAGAGGCATTGCTGCAAAGACTGGCAGACCCAGTGTCACATCCAGGATGGTCAAACCTCAGAAGCCTGAAGGCCTCTATTCAAGCAAACAAGGACCAGCTACTGGTATATGAAGGTAGAAAGGACGTGGCGAAGAGTTTGATGGAAGACATCGATACCCTGGAAGCACGCATTGTTCAGCTTCAGCAACAAATCCCTATTTCGGATGAAGAGATCAGAGAGGTGGAGGCTGAGCTGGGAGCAAGTCGGCGCTTGTTGCGACGACACGGGGTTTTCGAAAATATCCAAAAGCTCCAAGCGGAGGTTGAACAGCAGGAGGTATTGTATTTCTGGCCTATTGCATTGTGTTTGACTGTTGATAGTGTTTAATTTGCACATGGTTTGGCAATTTGGCATGTTTCACTTCTTGATTAGTTTATCTGCTGACATTTTTGGTGGTTTTGGAACTTCTTGAACTGTTTTGGTACTTTCTTTACTTGTTTTGGTATTTTTTATAACACTTGGTGTTGTGCTGCTGCCTTTCTTGGTACTTAATGGTGCTTCTTTATTTCATTTGGTACTCTATTGAACTATTTTTGTGCTGTTTTGGTACTTTCAGGTTACTGAGTTTAGTCTAATAGGGCACCTTTGGTTGTCTTGGATAATTGGTTGCACCCATGACTGGTACTTTTGGTGCTTTGCTGTTCATTTGAAACTCTTTTGACCTATTATGATTCTGCTTTGGTACTTTCTAGCTACAAGTTTTAGAGTCTTTAAGGTATTGCAGTTACATCTTGGGTTCAATGTTGGCACTAACTTTGGTACTTTTTGTGCTTCTTTGCTTCATGTGGTACTCTTTTGAAGTGTTTTGGTACTGAAGTTGAGCTTTTATTTGGTCTTATATGGTAGTGCTAAATATGTCTTGGGTGCTATCTAGGTATTATCTTTGGTATTTTTTGTTTTCTTTGATTCGTTTGGTACTTTTTGCACTATTTTGGTACTAGTTTGGAATTTCACTGTGACAAGTTTTTGGGTCTTTTGGGTATTTTTGGGAGTCTTGTGTGTTTTTGGTACTTAATTGTACCAAATTATTGCTGTTTAAAACTGTTTTGGCATAATTTACATGTTTTGGTACTGTTTAGTTACCTTTTGGTACTTTTTTGATACTGATTTGTTAACCTTTTGGTACTGTTTTGGTTTGTCATTGGTTTGTCTTGGTACTGTTTTGTGACCTATTTTGGTACCATTTTGCTACTTTTTGGTTTTGTTTTGGTACTGTTTTGTTTCCTATTTGGTGCTATTTTGCTACTATTTGCTACTATTTTGGTACTGATTTGCTACCTTTTTAGCACTGTCTGTAACCTATTTGGTACTATTCTAGTACTATTTGGTACTATTCTGCTACTATTTGATATTATTTTGGTACTGCTTTGCTACATTTTTGGTATTGTTTTGGTAGTTTTTGGTACTTCATGTACCAATTTTGTGTTGTTTAAAACTATTTTGGTACAATCCAACCTTTTTTAGTACTGTTTTGGTAGTTTTTGGTACTTCATGTACCAATTTAGTGTTGTTTAAAACTATTTTGGTACAATCCGACCCTTTTTAGTACTGTTTTTATTCTGCTTGGGTTTGGCTTGGGAGTTGTTGAAACTTCATTGTACCCATTTAGTGCTGTTTAGAGCTGTTATGGTACAATTTACCTGTTTTTGTACCTATTCTGGTTCAGTTTTTGTACTGCTTGTGTACTTCCTTGCTAATTGTTTGTTTTGGTGGATAAGTGGATAGAGTATGTCTGTTTTGCAGATGGAGTATGTGAAGCTCCACAATGAATGCTTGGAGACCCAAGACCATCAAGAATTTGTACATAAGTTGTGTGCTGATGTGAAGAGGGGGATGAAATATACATTGACTCCAAGGCCTCATGTTGTGGACCCTGCCAACACAATTCATGTGTTTGGTACTTGTGTTGCCTGTGGGGAGGCTTTGGAGGCTTCTTACGTGGTTGGTACCTTCATGCTTCCCTGCAGGCATCAGTACCATCCATTGTGTTTTGCAGCTGTGTTGAGAACAAGAGATATGTGCGTGAAGGCACGTTGCAACACCGCAATCCCTTCGGAGGCAAAGGCCTAGGTGTCAGGGAGGTCATTATTGAAGAGTAAGTGGGGTGTTTGTGTTGGACACTGTATGTTTATATTGTTTGAACTGATGATCTAATCTTGTCTTTCATCTTTGTGCATATGTAGGTAGAGAATCTTTTGGTGCGGACACCCATGACACCACCCCAAAGGATAGGATAGATCTCCCTGGTCATAGTAAGTCAGATGCCACTTACATGTTTAAAGAAGATCCTTACAAGTCAGTGCAGAAAATACTGCAAGACCTTGATGCCAACACAAGGGAAGGGAAAGGGGCTGAGCCTGCTGTAGACTCAAGCATGGGGGAAGATCGACTAAAAGCGGAAGTGCAAGAGAGAGACAAAGACGAAAAGGGACCGGAGGAGAAAGAACAGGGGGGAAGTGATCTGATTGAGGAGGTTGCTGAGACTGACCAAGGCGAGAAGAACAATGAAGAGATGCCGGCTGTTGAGGAGGTGACAGTTGAAGTTCTCTCAGAGGCAGAGGTTTTGGCTACGGCATCAACATCTGCAAAGGACAAGGCAGGTAGAAAGAGGAGGAAGAACGGAAATAGGGCAGCGGAAGCTACTCAAAGTGCACAGGAGGCTGCAGGTGCAGAGGAGCCCAAAGACACTGAGGAGGCTAAAAGCAATGAGGAGGCCAGAGCGGCGGGAAAGCTACTGAAAGTGCTGAGGAGGCTAAAGGTGCAGAGGGGGCTGAAGGTGTAGAGGAGGCTAAAAGCGCGAAGGAGGCCAAAGAGGCGGGGGAAGCTACTGAAAGTGCAGAGCAGGTTAAAGGTGCAGAGGAGGGTGAAGGTGTAGAGTTGCCTAAAGGCACGGAGGATACAAAAGGTGTGGGGAAGGACAAAGCTGCGGAGGAGACACCTGATGCAACGCCCTTAGAAACAGGTGATAGGAATGATTCAGCCACCCTCTTCGAGCTCTTCGCTATGAAATGTAGAAAGCGCCCCGTTGGTGGTGGTCTCAAGCCGCAAGGCTGCAAAAATTAGCTGATGTTACAGCATTTTGTACTTGCTTCTGGACTAATTTGAAATACCAACCCATTTTGCTTTTGTCGATGCGTTTTGTGTCATGCCGCTCTACTCTTGAAAGGTGTCAATGTGTTTGTAAACTGTCATGTCCTACTGTCACTGTTTTGTAACCTTTTATTGGTGCCCAATGTCTAACTTTGCTTTTGCGAAAAGGCTGTGTTCTTCTACTCATATAGTTTAGTGGTACTACAACAGGGGACCATTGGTGGCTACATGAACAACCACCGGATACATCAATGCCGATACATGTAATGGCAAGCAATAGGCGCCTTGTTGTTTTGGATGTCAATGGAGTGCTACTAAAGGATTATGTTGAAGCACCCAAGGATTTGTGGCAGCTCCCGTTCCCAGATGGAATTAGGCCCCGAGGTGTGCAAGTGTCTCAATACAAATATTGTGTCGTCAGACCTGATGCGGAGGACTTCATCATCAACTTGAGGAAGCGATGCGACGTGATGCTCTCGTCATGTAGCCAAAGGAAGAACTTGATGGCCATAATGAATGCTTTCTTCCCTCAATTGATGAAGATGAAAGGCCTCTTTTTAGGTATTTATCCCTGAACTTTCACAACTGGTTTTATTGATTTTGATACTGTTTGGCTAGCTTTGCTACTGTTCTGTACACAATCTGGTACTATTTGGTAGTTTGGTACTTTTGGCACTGCTAACACAATTTGGTACTTTTTGGAACTTTGGTACTCTGGTGCTATGCTGCTTTGGACTATGTTTGTTCATGTGTACACAATTTGGCACTGTTTTGTACATAATTTGGTACTCTTTGGTTATCTTTGGTACTTTGGTACTCTGATGCTATGGTAGTTTGAAACTGTGTTTTTTACTTTGTACACAATTTGGTACTGTTTGGTGCTTTGATACTATGGTACTTGGTTCTGTGCTTGGTAACATTTGTGTACACAATTTTATAATGTTTGGTACTTTGGTTATTTGGTACTTTGGTACTGTGTTGTACCAAGTTTGGTACCTTTTCACTGTTATGTACTGTTTGTTAGCTTTGGTACTCTTATTTGTGCTTCTATTCTAATTGCTTGGTTTACCTGTTATTACAGATATTTTTGACCAGTCTCATTGTGAGAGGTGGGCTACCAAACTCAGAGATGTGCCAGTCCTTGCAAAGGAGTTCGGTAACAAGCCTATTTTTTTGAAGCTCCTAAGAAAAGTGTGGCGCAAGTATCCGCAATTCAATGAAACGAACACCCTCCTTGTGGACGACACGAGATACAAGTCCTTGAAGAATGATTACGACTCGTGCTGCTGCATCCGGTCATATGAGCCTAAGTATTATGACCCCGACAAGCCGAAGTATCTTATGGATGTCATTTTCCCGTGGATCTCCGGGTGGCTAGCTGATAAGTTCCCCACTTCTTACAGCCACCGGAAACCCTTGTTTGATGTTGAGGATGACATTTCCTCGTTCGTTGTCAACTACTTTGTATCTATGGAGGGGTATTCGTACCGCTTTGACCCCCCTGATGTGTAAAAGATTCTGTATGCTTGTACATTGCCTTTGGCATTTAATGATAATTATCTTTTTGTACATGTACTTTTTTTGGCTACTGCTTTTGTACTTTTCTGTTACTACTTGGTGAAAACAAAAAGGAACAGTACCAAAATTTGGTACTACAAAAACACAGCAGAGCTAAAAACAATAAAGCACAGTACCAAATTGATAACACAGCAATAGCATTAGATAGTACTGATCACAAGTAAGATTCTAATCAAGAGAATTACTACTGATCACAAGCAAGATTCTATTCAAGAGAATTACAACTGTTGCCAGTGGTTAGAATTGTAGTTGGGGTAAACACTGTATGGCTCCCGTCTTGGTCACTTCCGTCTTCATATGGCATACTGTTGTAGATATTTTCATATATCTCTGAGGATAGTTTAAAGTGGTGATGGAGGCCAGGGATAGCCTCCATGGGGAACCGTATGGCTCTAACAAGATGCGAGTAGATCATCACCGGTGGTGTCTGATCTAATAGGGTATAGGTATCAACTTTGCCCTCAACCTGGGCATAGTACAAGCCCTCAACTAGCAATCCACCTCTTACGATCTTGTTATGCCAAAGGTCCTTCAGTACTCTTGGTGCTACATAAACGGTTTTTGTGCACTTAAGAAGGTAGAAGTCCTCCTTCTCCTCGACTGCGTTCACTGCAAAGTTATCCCCAATGGACAATAATTGGCTCAACACCTCAGGGTCTCCTTCATACATAGGCATGCTTAAATCCTCACTCACATGGGAGGAAAACAAATCATTGTAGTTCTTCTCATCATCGTCGTCCTCATCACTATTTGTAGGTTGTACTGACTCTGTCAATGGCTCGATGGAGACATATTTCCATTCTTCAATGTGCTGTTTATTATTGCATCTCCTCCACTGCCCATTCACACATGGATCACAGAAGCATGACAGCGTACGAAAACGCACATCACATGGATTGTGCATTGAGTAGCCGTCAACACAATGGAATGAGCGAGAGCCTGCAATTGGTTTACAGTCCCACAGCGGAAAACGCAGCACATCATTCGGTGAAACCAACCAGAACACCCTCCTTGTGCTGGCACTTCCACCTTTCGTTGTCGGCTGAAACCTCGCGTTCAAAAAATTGACCACATCAGCCGCACACTTCATGGGCCAGCCATCGGGTTTTAGCTCTTCGTGTGTCAGGGTTCTCTTGATAATAGCACTTGCACCATCATGCTCTCCTTTTCCATGCCCTGAAGCAAAGAAGTTATGCATCATAAGCAATCCTCTCAACTGATAATACCTGGCTACGAAATAGTGTGGTCTTCGTGCCTTGAACTGTGAAGCGGCACCATCTGACCATACCCAATGATAACGCAAACGGTGTCCTTGCTGTTTCATCTAGTTGTCATGCAGCATAAAACAATGCTGAACAAAGAGCGTGTCGTGGAGCTTATCATCTGATATGTAAAAATGCACAGTCTTCTCAATAGCTCCTACTGAATTTCTGATATAAGAGATGTGTACCAGTATTGTTACCTGTGTTGACCACCAATGCATGGACTGGATCTCATTTTGCACTTTAAAGCTGTAATTCTCTGCAAAATCAACAACAGAAACCACAACATCTCTGGGAAACTTAAGCAAGCAGTCTTTGAATTGTTGGGCCTGATTTCTCTGTATACTTCATAGTACCAGAATTGGAAGCTTAGTACAAAATTGGATACTTTTTTGGATACAAAGAGCGCCATAATTGGTACTATGCATCTAGTTTGGTACTTTTCAGTATCCTCTAAAAGCACCAAATCTGTTTCCAAAACCCATTTTGGTATTATACTACCAAGTGTAAGTGGTGCCCAAAAAAACCAAATTGGAGCTGTGGAACACCTTAGGTACTAACCAGGCACACTTAAAGCACCCTGCATAGTACCAAACTTGATCCATAGTACCAAATTGGCTATTTCTCTGTATACTTTACAATACCATAATTGGATGCTTAGTACAAAATTGGATACTTTTTTGGATATAAAACGCTCCAAAATTGGTACTATGCATCCTACTTTGCAAGATACATTGAAAGCACCAAATCTGTCTCCAAAACCTAATTTGGTATTACACTACCAAGTGTGAGTGCTTCTCAAAAGTGCCAAATTGAGACTGTGCTTCCTTACTCTTGGACTTTGCAACCAAAAGTTGTACCGTGAATCCTGTTGGGTACAATGCAAAATTCAGAGAAGTGCCAAATTTAATCCTATGGAGGTGGAATTGGTACCTACAATGATACTATTATGGAGCTGGGAATTCAAACAATGGTAAGTACTTGGATATGGGAATTGGTACCTACAATGATTACAGTACCAAATTGGTACTTATGGCCTAGAGTGATTGCTGGTAAAAAACTACCAGTTTGGTACTGAACAGCCAAGCTTTCAAGACTACAAATTTTGAACTATTCCAACAGAAATCAAGGCCACCATGGATTGCATTGTAGCAAAAACATATTACCTGAGAGTCATCTAGAAGATGAATTGGATGTTTGATGACACATTTTGCCTCGATCCTCTGCTTACAAATATCCTTTTTGTTTGGTGAAACTCTCGTCTCAGATTTCCAAAAAGCGGTTACCAAATCTCTAGTTTCACTTGTAAGTCAATATTAGATAAAATGAAAAAAATCCCTCAAAATGGGAATGTATTTAAAAATTTTGTTTTGGCCATAACTTGAACATGCAAACTCCAAATTTGTCGAACAAAGTAGATCTAGATTCTACTTTTCAAGCTCTTTCCAATGATATGTCACATGAATATGTTTTGACAAACTTTTGGATGAGTTTACCATACCCCCACTTTTTTCATGGGAATGGGATTTTTCCCACTTTATCTAATATTGACTTTTGTGATACTTGTATACAAAGGCAATTGTTTGTGACAAGCACTAAGTGGCAACACTTCATTCTCATCTTTCGTTTCCAGTCGACTGCTTGCTGCCGCTATATTCCGTCGATGAACACCCAAGACAGCAGCAATTTTGGACTGGTTCACTGACATTGTTCTCTGATCACCATTGTTCAGTATCATCATCAAAGAGGCTCTCTTTACAAACAGCTCACTTGCAGAGTGAGGTACTTTCAATTGAGTCAATGTGTTGCGAACGTTGGAAAGAAGACTCGATTGCACATCCGAACTCCTCTGTTGAAAATACAAGTGAATAGGGTGTGTGTGGGAACAAGCTCTTGGATAGAGGCTGTAACAGAGGAGATGTAATTGTGAAAGAACCTGTGAAAAGGTTAGAGGAATCTACTGGGAGAGAATAATGGGTAGCATGAGGGAATTTAGGAGTGTGGAGTTATTCTGGGAGATAATCAGGGAAAAGAGAAGAGGTGGAGAGAATCAGGCAAGAGGTGGAGATATTCTGGGAGTGAATCATGGAGAAATCAATGGGATTTGATGCTTGATGTAAACTCTATAAATTGAGGCATAGCCCTAATGAGAATTTGCTGGTTTTTGAGTATCCATGCCTACATTAATCTATCTGCTAATTATTCACTAATTACGTCTTAATCATTTCTTAATCACTTTGTTAATCATGTTGATTCTAGTGTATGATCCACCATAGCTCATCATTTTGCTCAAATTTCAACATGGTATCAGAGCCATGCCTAGAATCAACTAGATTTATGAGCCCATTAGTTAATTAATGAGGATTAGTAAGATAATTAGCAAAAAAATCAGTTTTTAGTGAGTTTTCCATCTTCCCCTTCACCCCCAACCAGTGGAGGGTCTCTAGCATCTAGCACACTCAAAATTAGGGCAAGCCCTTCTAGCACATAATAGCCAACCCTAAGCTCTTCAAGCCTATGCAAAAAACGCAGCAAACCGTCAGCGCGTTTGGGAGAATTCGTCATTTTCGCAGGCGCCTGTTTTTGGGAGTAATTTGCAGATCTTGAGCTCATCAAATCAAATTGAGCTAATTCCTTTTAGCTCAAGGGGTAATCAAGCATGCTCTACAAGCTGGTGAAGAGAGAAATCAATTTCATCAAGTCTACAGAGAGATCCAAGCTCTTCATCAAATCTGCAGGTGACTTTGGTAAAACAGAGATTAAGCTTTCATTATTTGGTCAAATCTTGTGATTCTTGGCTTAATCCTCTACAAGACTCATTGCTATTGATGCCTTTGAAAGCATTTGAGCTCATTTGAAGTGGAAGGCACCAGATCTGAGCTCCCCGCATACTCTGTTTTTTGCACACAAAACAGAGCATTAATTTGCTAATCAGTGATTAATCAGTGCTAATCACTGTATTTTGGTGCAATTGAGGGTTCAAATTAACCATTAGGTATCAGATACAGATCCCTATAACTTCAGATTTCAAATCGGAGTTGGTTTGATACTCCAACCATCCCGTACAAATTGGTTACCCTTGATTTAATGTAATTTCTGGGAAAATTGTGCTGATAAATTTGTGAAAATCATCATTTTGCATTTAACCCTTGGTTAATGCCTGTAAATCTCACTCAAATTCAAGATTATTCACAGCCAGAGTTGCATTAGGAATGTGCATGAGAATGAATGCTATACGCATTATGTATTGGGCACATTGCATCAGTGTAAAAATGGGAACAGACACTGCCCTTGTCCAGAATAAGGCAAGAGGTAAGACCTCCCGCATAAATTTGGGTTTGCATTGCATAATGATAAAAGATGAACATCAAAAGCCCAAAGGAACTGTCAGCAAAACATTGAAACATGTTGCTCACATGGAGCAAAATGACCTGACGGATGAGCTCATGGCCCCGACCATGAAAGAAGAAGAATATCTCTTCCCAAGAAGAGGATCCACACCAAGAAGAAAAGCTGAAGGAAGACATGGACACGAGAAGAGAAGCTGCCACAAAAAGAGAAGCTGCCCCGAGAAGACTGGAAGAAGAGACGGACGCGTGGAGAGATGCTGCCACGAGAAGAAGACTGAAGAAAAGAGAAGATGTGAGGCTCCAAAGAGTGAGGAGCCATGTGAAAATCTCTGAGAGAGAGAGAGAGAGAGACCCTATAACCCAATGTAACCTGCCCCAATAAAGTAAAACCACCTCTGAGCCACCGATGATGTAGGCCAAGTGGTAGATGTATGTGTGAGCACTTTAGTCAAGGTCGCGGGCACTTATAGTAGCCTTGGACACATAGAGAGAGAGAGTGTCAAGGACTATGGAGTTTAGGGACTTGAGGCACTGGTCGCGGACTGTCAAGTAAGAAAGAAACTTGATACAGGGTCCATGTGTGCTGAGATAACTTGAGGGGAGGAGTAGACACTGGTCGCGGACTGCCAAGTAAGGGGAGGCAAACTTGGTATAGGGTCTAGGTGTACTAGGAGTATTCACTTGAGGGGAGGTGTTGAAAATACAAGTGAATAGGGTGTGTGTGGGAACAAGCTCTTGGATAGAGGCTGTAAAAGAGGAGATGTAATTGTGAAAGAACCTGTGAAAAGGTTAGAGGAATCTACTGGGAGAGAATAATGGGTAGCATGAGGGAATTTAGGAGTGTGGAGTTATTCTGGGAGATAATCAGGGAAAAGAGAAGAGGTGGAGAGAATCAGGCAAGAGGTGGAGATATTCTGGGAGTGAATCATGGAGAAATCAATGGGATTTGATGCTTGATGTAAACTCTATAAATTGAGGCATAGCCCTAATGAGAATTTGCTGGTTTTTGAGTATCCATGCCTACATTAATCTATCTGCTAATTATTCACTAATTACGTCTTAATCATTTCTTAATCACTTTGTTAATCATGTTGATTCTAGTGTATGATCCACCATAGCTCATCATTTTGCTCAAATTTCAACATCCTCAACTTGGAAAATGGCTGATGATGCATGAGCTACTCTAGAATTTCCTGTTGTTCTACTGTTGTTAGTCCTTGGGTCTGTCGACGCCAACATCTAGCCATGGCTTTGCATATATTGTTCCTTGACCTGGTTCTTGAAAGGCTACCTTCCCTAGCAAGGTTGCGCTCCTTGCATCATTGCTCACGCTTCTTTTGCGCCCAATAGCCCCGGAGAAATTCTTGGTTGCCGACAGGTTCGTGTGAGCAGCTTGGGTTTCATTGATAGTATCCTCTGTAAATGCAGGTATCCCTGACTCAAGGTTAGTGAAGGGATCACACTCAACCTCCAGCATCGTCTCTGTAAATATGGTGACGGCCTGAGCTGCCATGTTTATACAGAGAGAGAGAGGGCTATGGTGTTCCACAGGGGATAGAGGATGTGCAGGAGAGAGGTCTGAGAGAGAGAGAGAGAGAGAGAGAGAGAGAGAGAGAGAGAGAGAGAGAGACAGAGAGGGGAGGTCTGAGAGAGAGAGAGAGGGAGAGAGAGAAATATGCTTCCTTGCATTCCACCCGCGTCTGCACCCACGTCTATCTGTTATGGGACGTTTCAAAAAAAAGACTAAAGTATAACACCTCAGGGAATTTTCACAGCTTAATATTTCTCCTTTATTTCCTTTTTGCCCTCTTTTTCTTTACTCTTGTTCTACCAAGCCTAGGTGGTGTCAAGGATAACCAATTTTGTACCACCATCCCTTGCTTTCACCCAGATGGATGTATGGATGATGTGGATTGATGTGTGGATAATTCTGATTGATGTAGATGGATGTATGGATGATGTGAATTGATGTGGATGATGTGGATGGATGTATGGATGATGTGGATGGATGTATGGATGATGTGGACTGATGCGTGGATGATGCGATTGGATGTGATTTGATGTGGGAATGATGTGATGTGATAGGGATCGATGAAGAAAATAAAATTGTGGGAAGATGAGAAAAGATGGGGACTAATGTGAAAGGATGTGGAGTAATGAGAAAAGATGGAAATATTGTTGGAACTGTATTTGTATGTGAAATCTATTTTTAAAAGACTGTTTTATGTCAAGAATGATGGGGAAGCATTTTGACCGTCTTGTGAATAAGGTCGTGTGGAGATCTATCTGGTGTTAAAGTTGCAACTGCTAATAACGGAGAGTCATCAGAGGACGTCTCGTGTAGCAAGGTCGGCCGAGATCTTGACCAGCCTCGGTTTGATTTACGAGGTCTTGACCAGTCTCGGTTTGATTTAAATGGTGAGCTTTCGGTACAGTGGATGAGGGACTAAGGAAGCGGCCTATGAGTGAAGTGCTAGGTGACCTGTGAAGCATCTTAGAGGGTGCTGACCATACAGCTGCTCGGGCTCTAGGTCGCCGAAGATACCCACACGTACGTCGGGGAAGATTTTGGAACAAGGAGTAAGAGTTGTTTTCTGAATTCGGGCATGGATCTGGTTGGTTGACCTTGCTGGTCCTCAACGAATGAGTCCATGGCTCTTTTATATGGATCCGTTAGTTGATCTTGCTGATCTTCAACGAAGATTCCATTTTGATATGTGAATATATTGCCGGTTACTATGAGCTAGGAACTATCGAAAAGGCCCCTGAGTAATTAGGTGGTGAGCGTTCTGTTTGCCAATGATGCCATAAGTACACCGATGAAGGAATGTTTGAAAATAAGGATTCAACTGGATAATTAAAGGATTATGATCATTGACACTATGATTTCATTAAATGATTGTTTTAAAGATTTTTGAATCTGTGAAAAAGGCAAGTTCATATTGGGTGTGTAAGTGGTGTGACTAGTTTTATGTTTGCATGAATATCCGGCTAGGGGGCTGGGAACTCTTTTCCTCCCTGGTACCCGGGACAAAACCTAACCAAATTCCTAATTGGATTCCATCACTACAGTGGTTGGGTGGTTGGCTAACCATGGGACTGTAGGTTGGACTGGATGGGGTTAGGCTGGACTGATGGATCCGTAGAACGAGACTCAATTTCTGTATAGTACGATAGATGAGGTAAATCCTGGATAAAAATTATTCTATGGAAAAGAATCAACGGCTGTGCCTCTCAATGAGAAAAAAAGCGTTGGTCTCTATGATCCAAGTACAATCTTTTCCCTGATCTGACTATGGGACTTACGGGTTTGGTTAGATCAGTTCAGTTAGTTTAGGCTTTTGACTACGTTAGAGAAAAGTTATCCTGGAGGAATCACCCGTGTTTTCCGGGCAAGGGAAGTTTTTCCGGTTTCGAAATTGGAAGAACCGATGGATTAGTCTCTTGTCCGGATATCCGTGGGCGAGGCCCCAAGTGTGGGACCCTGCCCTGCGCAAGAAGTGCTACTTCCGCTGCTGCTAGTATCCCTGAATTCGTTGCGCAGTGGGGACAGGGATCTTACAACTAGAAATTATTCCACACAGATCTAGAGATAAGTATGTATCGAAATCCTTCACATAGGATTAATCTTGTGTCCCATACCACAAGACTAATACATAGTGAAAAATTCATAAAGTATAGTTTAAGATGGAAGGGCCAGTTTATTCAAGAAGTTCTACTTTTGATGCATATAAACTCTCCTTGAAATTTACCAAAAAGGTGTAAAATAAAATCTCAAGAATCAGATATGAAAAAGGATACAAATTTGTCGAATGATTGAATTTATATGAAACTGGTTATCTATATTCAGGACCACAAAAGAGACTTTCCAACAATATTATAAGAAGTCGGTTTACCTCAAAAATTAGTCGGTATAACTATGAATTTTTTTATAACAATTTAATTAAAAATGTTATACTTGTTAAATACAACAAGATTATATTTAAAACATGCTCACTTTTGCAAGGATAATAATGAGAAGCTTACTTGGAAAGTGCTCGAATCACGGTCTGAAAGATAAAACTTACATAGAAATATTGGAGGAATTATTTAGTAAGTTATAGAGGGTAGAAACTTACTTGCAAATGTCGGATAGCTTTGCTACAAAGTAAATCAATAAAGGACACAAATATCGAAAGTATATATGAGGTTTTAATTTGCTGATGATTAAAATTATGAAAAATGGAGAAACTTACTTAGGTTGGACTTCAAAATATTAGTTAGAAGAAAATGAATGGACACCTAAAATTTTTAATTTTATGCAAGTAATCAAATTACACAGGTGAATACTTAACTGGTAAATCATTAGAGATTTTGCATATATTAATCTGTAGGTTAGTTTCAATTCATAATATAATAACAAACTTCAATTGTTAATTTATAAAATTTAGAAAGTGTAGTTATTACTTAGCTTTCACTCACAATTTGTAAAAGTTAGAATCTCGTATGTCGAAGAATAAGTGGGAAGAATAATATTTGTTGATGTCTAAAAATCAACTAATAACCATGGATTCAAAAATGTTCAAAAGCTCGAGAATATTACTGATGTAGAAGATAACTCCTTAACATCGAAATAATCCAAGTAATAACTTGTTGAAGAGGTCTTTTAAAAGAGTTGAAAATTTGTCAAAGAAGATAACCAAGGTAATACTTTTCTTGATACCAAGCTCAAGGGTCGGTGTAGTCGTTGTGGTAGTGTGACATGAAAAATTGATATCTTTCATTTCAATTTTGTGCATATTTTGATGGTTTCTCAATGGTAATAAGGTGGAAGCTTGTCCAAGAAGATTGCGACGCCCACAATGGAATAACGGCGTGGTGATGTGGCAGCTTGGCGGCTACCCTGATAACAGCATTCTATCTTCAAATATAATGGTTTTACTTGATTTAGGGTGCACACATTGTAAATGCCACAAGTATGCTTGATAAATACTTTGGTATGGTAGATAGGCTAGTGATGTGGAAAATAAAAGTGGGCCTTCATGCTCACATGGATCTTAATTGTATTATTAATATAGTATGCTTGATAAATACTTTGGTATGGTAGATAGGCTAGTGATGTGGAAAATAAAAGTGGGCCTTCATGCTCAAATGGATTTTAATTGTATTATTAATATAGTATTCACCATAAGGCTACAAGTTGGGGGTGTGGAAGGCATGTGGAGGAGTGTGTGTAGGTGCATAATTGGGAAAGATTCTTCTAGAATGCCTACATGGAAGAGGAGAATTCCTCCATGTGTAAGTGGGATCTCCACCTACATGCCACTTAGACTTGGCAATTATCTCATCACACTTTCAAAGTCAAAAAGTCTTCAATTTAATAATCAATAGAAGACTTAGCCTAAGAGGACAATTGATGGGTCACTGCTGAAGGGTTGAAGATTTTTATGTTGTAATTTGTAACAATGGAAGAGAGGGTGATTCTCCACCTCTCCTCTCCCTTTCAAATCAAGGAATGAGCCTCCTCAATTGAGCATTTTGTGTCATTGCCATTCTCTTATCTTAGAACCCTTATTCAAACACACACTCTCTTTACATGTGAATGTCTCATTTAGCATTAGCTCCTCATGCTTAACCCAATTTTGGACCTCTTTGATGATTCATATGATAAGTGGGATAAGGAGTTATTATCTTGGTGGGCCTGTGACTTCCCAAGGTAGCCCTTGCCTTATTGTCGCCCTCCTTTGGAGGTACCAATGGATTTAGCGGGGGGGGGGGGGAGGTAATGAGCATGTGGAAAGACTTTGGGGACCATAGATAAATCTTTACAATTGTCCCGCTGAGCAATGTTAACCCTTACCCTCTAGCTTGAATCATGAAGGAGATGAAAGGAAAGAGGCTATGTGAAAATTGAGGTTTCATGCAAAGAGAGGAAAGTGCAGTTTTTGTGGTCTAATACCCAAATTTAAACCCTGATAATTACTCATCACTCGCGTATTGGTTTCTAAAATTGATCATATGGCTAGGAAGCTCTTTATATGCTCTTTCCACTCATGTAACTAATTTCTTAATCCTTTACTTCATTGATGATCATAATTTCCCCCAAAGTTGCTAACTCTTAGGCGAATTTTGGCAGCTTTATAGTCTTGTAGTAAAATGCTCATAACTTTTCGCTCGGTTGCCCGTTTTTTAAAGTTTTTATATAGGCGCGAAGCTCTCTTCAAGCTCTATGTACCTATGTTATCCTCCTTTGCACAGTCTATATGGATTTAAAACTGTAATTCTCTGTGTATCTCTATTTTTGTTGTAGACTTTTGGCCATTCTTTCTTCTTAATAATGATTAATTCCTCCTAATCTCTTATCAAAAGGCAAATCCCATGTGTCTTATCCTCTTGTAAGTGATTGATATATTCTTTTGCTTTAATATGTTTTGTCCAAATCGCGCCCAATTCGAACGGATGAACCTTACCAACATTCCCCGTATGTCTCCGTTCACATAATCCTAAGTCGGAAGATTTTCTTCCAACAAAGAATTGCCCTCTTGTTTGGAGCTGCAAGATTGGCAGAAATTCTTGCTTCTCCTGAGCCTTTCATGTTTCCTTCCAACCATGAATTATGATCTCACCTTTGATGTGTTTATCTTTATCTTAACCTAGGGAGAGAAAGGGAGGCAAGGAGGCTGTGAGGTTTCATACAAGTGTGTTTTGATTCTAAGAAGTGACGGAAGTCAAAACCCCAACTTTGTGTCACATCTTTTGGTGGAGTTGACGGGCAGGTTTTACTTAGAATTATTCTATTTTAACCTCAAGGTCCCGCATGATTAAAGGAAAGTTATTTTGAAATAAGTAAATTTTCCTTGTTGCTACTCATCTTTTGGTGCAAGATGTTCAACATTCCGGTGTTCCAAGGATCGGAAGGAGAAGACCCGGGTAGTTATCTCCGAGAGTTTAACCAAGCATGCCGCTTGACAGGTTGGTCTATGAAGGAGAGGGCAGAAATACTTCTAGATTTCTTGGAGGGTGTGGCCTTAACTTGGCATGAGGCTTTGCCAGAGGAGTCCAAGAATGATTGGGAAAGGTTGACCAAAGCAATGGAGGAGAGATTTGGGACAGTAGAGTCACCAAATGCTTTACTATTGCAATTGGATCAAATTTTCCAAAAGGAAGGAGAGTCAGTTTCTGCCTTTTCAGTGAGGTATGAAGTCTTGTTCATATCAAATATCAGTAAGCTGCTTTACATGTTGTTGCTTCTTCTTCTTCACCTTCTATGGGAGATTCAAAGAGTTCTTTAGCAATGGAGCACCTTAAGATGAGCAAGTTTATTAGGGATTTGGATCCCCGCTTGTATGGAAAAGTTCTTAGCAAAGATCCCACTAATTTTAAGGAGGCTCTTCGTATTGCTTTGAAGAAGGAGGCCACTCTTCATATTGAGTCCACATTCCAATCTTCTCCGAGTGTGCGGACCCCACCACGAGTAGAGATAGCCTCAACATCTTAGGTACAAGCTCCATCCCTGGATCATAACATTGCACAACTTATGGCAGAATTTGCTGATTTGAAGTTACACTTAGTCAATGCAAGGCCACCTAGGGTTCCACGAGTTGAGGATAAACCTAGGGATAGAAGTAGTGTCACATGCTATGAATGTCAAGAGAAGGGGCACTATCGCACTGAGTGTCCAAAATGAGGAAAAGAGAGGATAAAAGTTTAGCTTTTTAGAGGAAACATGCTCAGAAGAAGAAGAGGAAACATTGATGCCATTAATGGCAAAAAGGGGTCGTAAAACTAGAAGCCAGGAAGAAGAAGAACAAGAAGATAAATCTGAAGAAGAGGAGAAAAATAAGAAGAAGAAGAAGTCGTCTAGGAGAAAAATTGGACAATCTGACTTTCCTCTTGGACAAGGATCTCTTAGTTATGACCTCTTAATAGATCTTATGGAGAAAACGGCACAAATCACATTTGGGCAGCTGTTGGCACTCTCTCCAAAGCTCAGAAAGGAATGGGGTAAGCTGGCTAGCATAAGGGAATCTAAGAAAAAGAAGAAGAGGGATAATGGGACTCCTATGGCTAAAAAGGTGGATATTGATGTAAGAGATGATGTGCCTGTGTGATTGATGTCATCATTGAGGGGCAAACAATTTCTAATGCAAGCAAGCGGAGAGCCCCAGAAACAAAATTCTACTTGGGAATCATCACTCGAAACCCTATTATAGCAAGACTCTGGGAGTATATTAATATGCTTCAATTCAAATAGTTGCTATAATTGGTAATTGATCGAGATCTATCCCCAATACCCGCTGAGGTAGAATGGAACAATTGCCCAAAGCTTATGGTTTCTCATCCAAGCATACATTGATGGAGGTGCGTCAATCAATGTCATGATGAGTGAAAAAACAATGAAAGATGCTGATTTAAACTTGTCTTCTACTAACTCTCCCTATCGCATCAAACTTGCTGCTGATAATACTAGGGTGAAAACCTTAGGAATTGTCAGGAATTTGGGAGTGGATGTATGTGGTATTTCTGTGCCTACAACTTTTTAGGTCATTCCCACAAAGCCTGATGTTAGGGCTTACCCATTGATATTGGGTAAGCCATGGCTTCGCCAAGTGAAGGCAATTCAAAAGTGGGAGATAGGTGATCTTATTCTACAAGGTGAGAATAAGAAGGTCCACTACAACATCAAGAGTCATCGCAAGAAAGAGGTACGAGGTGAACCTTCAACTTCCAAAAGTTCAGAGTCAGAGTCGTCTGATGAAGAGGAGACAAGTGGTAGCTCTGAGGTTTCCATCTCAGAAGGGGAGGTGGAGGGAGTTGCATTTGGTCTTTCCCTGGGAAGGGATCGAGGGGATGCTGAAGACAAAGGAGCCTTGGGAGGGGAAGCTTCTTCACCCATGTTCAAGAGATGTGGACCTCACTAGTCTTCATCATCAACAGAATGAACTTCTTCTTGATGAGTCCATAGCAGGTACTGAAAGGGAGAATTACTTAAAAATGTTGGATGGATTTTCTAACCTTTTTGCAAACAGCTACTCACAAGTATGCCAAGTTACCCTAGTAGAGCACAAGATTGATCTCAAGCCCCAAAGTAAGCTAGTGGTACAACGGCTAAGGCATTTGGGGGTAGTGTAAGCGGAGATGCTTAAGAATGAGGTAACTAATTTGCTTGAAGCTGGATTTATTTTTCCAGTAGAGAATTCAGAGTGGATTTTCCCAGTTGTAGTCACTCCCAAAAAGGGTGGAAAATGGTGTGTGTGTGTGGACTTTTGCCCTCTGAATGCATGCACAAAGAGGGATTATTATCCTCTACCCTTTCAAGATGAGATTTTGGATCAAGTTGCAGGTCAAGAGTTGTATTCAGTGTGTGATGGATACTTTGGAGACTTTCAAATCCGGATTTGTGAAGAAGATCAAAGGAAAACCTCATTTATCACCCCTTGGGAAGTGTATGCCTATAGGCATACACCCCTTGGGAAGTGTATGCCTATAGGGTGATGCCATTTGGCTTGAGCACCAGCAACTTTTCAACGCTTCATGAGTCAGGTATTTGCACCTTACTTGGGAAAGTTTATAAGGGTCTTTTTGGATGATTTTTGCATTTATTCAAGCCGCATGGATCACTTGGAAAAGTTGAGGTTGGCCTTGCAAAGTATTGATGATGCAAAAGGGTGTCTTAATCCTAGAAAATGCCACTTGGTACGAAGGAAGGTAGTTCTCTTGGGACATGTTATCTCAAAAGAAGGCATAGAGATGGATCCTGAGAAGGTGCACGCAATTGTGGCCCTCCCACCACCTACCAATGTGAGGGAGGTAAGGAGGATTTTGGGTAAAACAAAGTATTACCAACGCTTTGTTGACATGTTCTCTGAGAAGATGTATCCTATAAATATGTTGATAAAGAAGAATGTTTCTTTCCAATGGGGGCCCGATCAAATTCAATATTTTTGTTTGCTCAAGGAATGCATGAGTCAAAGTCCAATTGTGCAGTCTCCTAGGTGGGGGGAGGACTTTTATGTGAACCTGAGCGTCTCATCACATTCAGTGGGTGCTATACTCTTGCAAAAGGGAGAGCAAGGGCATATGTAACCAGTGTATTATGCAAGCCGACAACTCACTGATGCCGAGGAGAGGTATGGTGAAATGGAGAAAGGTGGTTTGTCTCTTGTTTTTGCAGTAAAGAAGTTCACGTCATACTTGTTACCTCGCCCTTTTTTCTTCCTCACATCTCAACCTTCTTTACAATTCTTGGTCCACAAACCCAATCCTGCAGGAGGGAAGTTTACAAAGTGGATTTGTGAGCTTCAAGAATTCTCTTTCACTTTTATTACATAAAATACCACTAGGGCCTCTCTTGCAGATTTGCTTACAAGGAAGGATGAGGAAGAAGGAACAGGAGCAAAGGAAGAAGTATATGAAGATTTGGAGACACCACCAACTTCTTTCACTATGCATTTCGATGGAGCCTTTAGCCCTTCCAGGCAATGTGGGGCTGGGGGGATAGATTTATTTGATCCAGAAGGAAAAGAGGTATGGGCCAAGGGTAGGGAATTTCCAAAGGCTATATCAAATAATGTGGCTGAGTACAATGCATTAATTTGGGGATTAGAAGATTGCATAAAAGATGGAATTAAAGAGGTAGAGGTTAAAGGGGATTCGCAATTGGTCATCCGACAAATGAAAGGAGAATATAAGGCAAGGAGTCCTAATCTCCAAGAATTGTATAAAAGGGCAATGGAGTTAAAAGAAGCTTTTGAGTTTTGTAAATTTGTGCATGTTAACAGGAAGGATAATCAAAAGGCTGATGAATTGGCTACTAAAACCTTGGCTTCTTTCAAAGTAGCTACTCTTGCATTAATGGATACAGGTTGGCCTGAGCTCTAAGATGTTCAACACTATTTAGTTATAGGATACTTCCCTCCTGGATTGAATCCTCAACAGAAGCAAAGGCTTACCAGGAAAGCTCATCCTTACACAATTCTAGGGGATGTTCTTTACAAGCAAGGTAAGGATAAGATTCTTAGGAGGGTAGTGAGCCTGGAAGAATCTAAAAGGATTATGGAATTATGTCACGAATGTTCAGGTCACTTTGCCTCAGCCAACACAACTCGGAGGATCCTTAACATAGGTTAATATTGGCCTCGACTCAGCAAAGATATCTATGAGTGGTGCAGAAGCTGTGAAGTATGCCATATGGGCATAAGCAATTGGTTCTCGGACCCTTAAACCCTATCCCAGCATATGGTCCATTTGAAAGGTGGGGATTAGATTTTGTGGGCCCACTTCCTCGTTTCTCACATGGGAAGTATTACATATTGGTGGCCACAGATTATGCAACAAGGTGGGCAGAAGCAAAGGCCATGGTCAATAATAAAGCAGTAGATGTGGCATCCTTTCTCAGGGAATACATATGTGCCCGATTTGGGTGTCCATTAGAAATCCTTACGGATGGGGGGAGGTCTTTTAGGAATGACTTGATTGAAGCTTTGGTGCAGAAATTAAAAATAAAGCATGCTATGTCAACTCCCTATTATCCCCAATGTAATGGTTTAGTAGAAAAAACTAATGGACTGCTTTGTGGATCTTTGTCTAAGTTAGTGGATACTATGAAGAGAAAGTGGGATGTGCATTTGCCAGAGGTCCTATGGGCCTATAGGACAACTCACAAACTCTCTCTTGGTTTCACACCTTTTCAGTTAGTTTATGGAATGGAGGCTATTTTGCCAATAGAATTGGAAATCACAAGCCTTCGCACATCTTTTACACGCTTGAATAATGAAGAAGAAACACATGCCCAACGCCTAGTACAACTGGAGACCTTGGATGAGAGGTGACTTCAGGCACTTCAAAATTTGGAGGCTGCACAACAACGGCGCAAGACAAGGCATGACACTCTCACGAAGAAGAAGAAGAAGCTAGAACTCAAGCAAGGAAGCTTAGTCGTGAGGTATGATAGCCGTGTGGAGAAACGGCTAGATAAGAAGCTTCTTCGACGCTGGGAAGGCCCCTTCAAGATAAAGCAAAAGTTCAAAAATAACACCTATCTTCTAGAGGATGCAAGTGGCCACCGGACGCGCCAATGAGTATCGGCTAAAGATATTTTACCCTCGAGCACCATGGCCAGACCCCCAAGACAAGCATGGAGGATCTGCTCGGGGGGAAAGATGTGACATGAAAAATTGATATCTTTCATTTTCAATTTTGTGCAAATTTAGATGGTTTCTCAATGGTAATAAGGTGGAAGCTTGTCCAAGAAGATTGCAGTGCCCACAATGGAATAATGGTGTGGTAATGCGGCGGCTTGGCGGCTACCCGGATTACAGCATTCTATCTTCAAATATAATGGTTTTACTTGATTTAGGGTGCACACATTGTAAATGCCACAAGTATGCTTGTTGATAAATACTTTGGTATGGTAGATAGGCTAGTGATGTGGAAAATAAAAGTGGGCCTTCATGCTCACATGGATTTTAATTGTATTATTTATATAGTATTCACCATAAGGCTACAAGTTGGGGAGTGTGGAAGGCATGTGGAGGAGTGTGTGTAGGTGCATAATTGGGAAAGATTCTTCTAGAATGCCTACATGGAAGAGGAGAATTCCTCCATGTGTAAGTGGGATCTCCACCTACATGCCACTTAGACTTGGCTATTATCTCATCACACTTTCAAAGTCAAAAAGTCTTCAATTTAATAATCAATAGAAGACTTAGCCTAAGAGGACAATTGATGGGTCACTGAAGGGTTGAAGATTTTTATGTTGTAATTTGTAACAATGGAAGAGAGGGTGATTCTCCACCTATAAAAGGAGCCCTCCTCTCCCTTTCAAATCAAGGAATGAGCCTCCTCAACTGAGCATTTTGTGTCATTGCCATTCTCTTATCTTCAAACCCTTATTCAAACACTCTCTTTACATGTGAATGTAAAGAGAGTGAATGTCATTGCCATTCTCTTATCTTCAAACCCTTATTCAAACACTCTCTTTACATGTGAATGTCTCATTTAGCATTAGCTCCTCATGCTTAACCCAATTTTGGATCTCTTTGATGATTCATGATGATAAGTGGGATAAGGAGTTATTATCTTGGTGGGCCTGTGACTTCCCAAGGTAGCCCTTGCCTTATTGCTGCCCTCCTTTGGAGGTACCAATGGTTTTAGTAGTGGGGGGGTAATGAGCATGTGGAAAGACTTTGGGGACCATAGGTAATCTTTACAATTGTCCGCTGAGTAATGTTTACCCTTACCCTCTAGCTTGAATCATGAAGGAGATGAAAGGCAAGAGGCTATGTGAAAATTGAGGTTTCATGCAAAGAGAGGGAAGTGCAGTTTTTGTGGTCTAATATCCAAATTTAAACCCCGATAATTACTCATCACTCGGGTATTAGTTTCTAAAATTGATCATATGGCTAGGATGCTCTTTATATGCTCTTTCCAATCGTGTAACTAATTTCTTAATCCTTTACTTCATTGATGATCAGAATTTCTCCCAAAGTTGCTAACTCTTAGGCGAATTTTGGCAGCTTTATAGGCAGCTTTATAGTCTTGTAGTAAAATGCTCATAACTTTTCGCTCGGTTGCCCATTTTTGAAAGTTTTTATATAGGCGCGAAGCTCTCTTCAAGCTTTATGTACCTATGTAATCCTCTTTTGAACAGTCTATATGGATTTAAAACTGCAATTTTCTGTGTACCTCTATTTTTGTTGTAGACTTTTGGCCATTCTTTCTTCTTAATAATGATTAATTCCTCCTAATCTCTTATCAAAAGGTAAATCCCATGTGTCTTATCCTCTTGTAAGTGATTGCTATATTATTTTGCTTTAATATGTTCCGTCCAAATCGTCCAATTCGAACGGATGAACCTTACCAACATTCCTCGTATGTTTCCGTTCACATAAACCTGAGTCGAAAGATTTTCTTCCAACAAAGAATTGCCCTCTTGTTTGGAGCTGCAAGATTGGCAGAAATTCTTGCTTGTCCTGAGCCTTTCATCTTTCCTTCCATGAATTATGATCTCACCTTTGATGTGTTTATCTTTATCTTAACCTAGGGAGAGAAAGGGAGGTGAGGAGACTGTGAGGTTTCATACAAGTGTGTTTTGATTCTAAGAAGTGACCGAAGTCAAAACCCCAACTTTGTGTCACAGTAGTCTTGTTCTTCATCATCATTTATCATATTTATTCCAAGTGTAATATACTTTGATTTTCAAGAGGTTTTGGCATACCCAGATTATCATAAATAAGTTCATGTTGAGAATTACTCTCTTTGCCGAAAGACAAATTGTCGTCCTCATGTCATGATAAATAGCAATCCTTGATGAGATCTATATAAAAAGCAAATCTCTATAAAGCTTTTGAAAGTTTTATGTTGCTTCTCTTGGATCTTTGTAATCCTTTGAATTTAGTTGAAGAGGTGCTTTTGTTGAAGGCTTATAAGGCTGCAGAATAAAGTTTTAAAACTTGGGTCAAAATTAATCGTGGTCAGAAAACAAGGAAAGGTGATAAAATAAGGAAGAGATAAAACATGAAAGTGGTCAATTTAAAAAAACAAAGGAAAAAGGAGTAAATCTTTGACCAAACTTTCTCTCTTTTTAAACAAGACAATCTATGACTAATTATGTAACCAAAGAAAATTTATGAGACCTAGTACAAGGGCTGAAATCTTGATTTTTTTTTTAAAAAAGTTTGAGTTTAAGGTTTTACACAAAGTTTTATATTCACAGGGCTCTAATATAAATCTTTTAAAGCTTAAAGGTAAAAGATGTTTAAAGCTTTTTATCAAGGCCTTTTATCACAGAAATTCAGCTCACATGGCCAGTGCATTAAGAAACATAAGGCTCTTTTAAGATATGAGAAAAAAATTCTTTATTTTAAGCTTTTAAAGCTTTAGAACTAAGCTTTTATCAAAAGCTTTAATAAGCTTTGAAGTAAAGCTTATGAAGCGTTATAAAAGGGCTTCACCCAAACGAATTGCCACCTATGGTTACAAGAAGAAAACGGTAGCACTATCTAGCCCCTTTTTTAAGAAGAAAAAATAAAATAAAATTTATAAAGCTTATGTTTTATTAAGCTTGTCCAAAGCTTAGTAAGCTTTGTAAGGTAGAAACAACCGGTCGCGGGGCTAGTCAAATTTAAAAGAAACTAGCCACCTGCGTGTTGCGCGAGTCCCATCGTCATTGTTGAGAGGAAGAAGAAAATTTGGAGGAGGAAATATATATATATATATATATATATATATATATATAAAAGACTTTAATCTTCCTCCCTTTCTTGAAATCAGGGTAGCATGTTTTTCTTCAAGAGAGAATGATTTTAAAATCTTTGAGTCACAGGATTTATATTAGCACTCCATTATACAAATTAAGTGGAGGATAAGCTAAACAATTCAGAAGCTAGACCAAGGATCACCTCAATGAGTTGATTTCATCCATAAAGATGGATTATTGATGGAGATTTGTTGTCCAATGGTTAAAAACAAGCCTTCTTTCAACCATACGAATTACCGCCTATGGTTACAAGAAGAAATCGGTAGCACTATCTAGCCCCTTTTTTAAGAAGAAAAAATAAAATAAAATTTATAAAGCTTATGTTTTATTAAGCTTGTCCAAAGCTTAGTAAGCTTTGTAAGGTAGAAACAACCGGTCGTCGCCGGCTAGTCAAATTTAAAAGAAACTAGCCACCTGCGTGTTGCGCGAGTCCCATCGTCATCGTCGAGAGGAAGAAGAAAATTTGGAGGAGGAATATATATATATATATATATATATATATATATATATATATATATAAAAGACTTTAATCTTCCTCCCTTTCTTGAAATCCGGGTAGCATGTTTTTCTTCAAGAGAGGATGATTTTAAAATCTTTGAGTTGCAGGATTTATATTAGGCCTTTATTATACAGGATAAGCTTAACAATTCAGAAGCTAGACCAAGGATCACCTCAATGAGCTGATTTCATCCATAAAGATGGATTATGAAGAAGATTAGTGAGATTAAAGGTGGTTTTGTGGTTTTCATAAACCCACAAATGGTTTTTCCACCTTGCTTTACCCTTTGGACAATAGATTGATGGAGATTTGTTGTCCAATGGTTAAAAACAAGCCTTCTTTTAACCATACATAACTCTAAACATGTTCTTTTCAAATTTATTTGAAAAATTATCAAAATCACCTTTGCCTTTGTCTCTTTCACCTCTTTGTCCACAAGTCTTTGATCGGATTCAAGAAGATTGAATTAAACCAAAGCTCTGATACCACTATCACGGGATCTTTTGTACTTCTTGAAGAAATAATTAAAAACTCACAAATACATCAAAAATTAAAACAAAGACTTGAATCAAATTGATATCAAAGAGCATAGCACATCATAAGACAAGAGAAATAGAAGAACATCACCATTAAGATAAGATTAGGTGTAATCTCTCCCCTCATGCGTGTAGCTCCACTTCCACGACATGAGTATTTTGAGAATTGTATTCCTTAAAAATAGCCCAAGGAACTAATAATAGTTGTGCGTACAATTTGGGCTTGCTTTTCCCACTTTTAGGTTTTGCGTTACATATTATTAACTATATGAAAGTTCCTAAGGTTTGTACATATCAAAACCTTTGCCCAAATATAAATGCTAATGGGCCTTTACACATGAAATAACTTTGTGCACACTCGCACATATAATAACCTTGTGCACATTCCCACATTTAATAACCTTGTGCGAATTCACACATTTAATTAAGCTGATTTTTGCACACATTAAATCAAGCATATTTATTTGCGATTATTAAGCATTAAAAATATGATAAAATATATACCTATAACAAATTTTGAGTGGAAACCACCTACGGGTGTTGAGGACATACACTCCTCTCTTCCAAATCAATCTTGTACCAAGATGGAGCTATGAAATTGCTTAATTCTTAAGCCAAGGATTCTCAACGGAGGAATTAATGTCCCTAAAAAGAAAAAGATAATGAAGGAAGAATCCCCTTGCATGCTTATTTGAAGGCAACTTTATGAAAAGGGAAAAGTTTATGCCTTAAAACTTTGCATGTGTGAGGACAAGTACGGTTATTTTAAGGCAACTTTATAAAAAGGGAAAGGAAGATGTCTTAATACTTTGCATGTGTGAGGACAAGTACGTATATATTCTTGAGAAAGTTCATGTAGGAGTCTCTAGAGGATATTTTGGAGGCAAAATCACCTCCAAAAAGTCATCTATGTTAGGTTGTGGTGGTCTCGACACACTCTTTAGAGATGCCATGGAAGACACCAAAAGATGTGTCACAACAAAAGGACAAAATTCCTTTACAACCCATAATGTCTATGAGACCGTTCTATCAATGGGGAATTGATTTTGTTGAACCCATTATCCCTCTAGCTAAAAGCATGCAAGCATGATATATTACCATAGCTATACATTATGTGACCAAAAGGGCAAAGGCTAAGGTCACAATCAATCAAGGTTGACACTTGTTGGATGACTACTAAGTTCCTCTATAGTAATGTCATCAATCACAAGGTTTGGATGTCCCCTCGAACTCATCAGTGAACTAAAGACTCATTTCTTAAATGATATGGTAGAGTTTCTCTCATAAGAATATATGGTTGCCCACCTTCTTCCCTCTATTATCCACATATAAATGAACAAGTAGAGAGCATGAGCAAAGTTTTATGCATGGTGCTCTAAAAATTTATAGATGCTTACATGACTGATTGGGAACTTAAACTTGTATAAATGTTATGGTTATATCATAAAACTTTAATAAGGACTACACCTTATAACTTAGTCTTTAGGTTGGATGCAATTCTCCATACCTTAAGGGTAACCAAAGCAAATGGAATGAACTGGTCATGAGTTGTCTGAAAGACTCACCGAGCTTGAAAAACTAGAAGAGGCTAGGTTACACTCTTTGGTGGGGATGTAAGAAAAGGAGGAAAAGATGGTTTAATTTGAGCATCAAAACCAAGAGGTTTAAGGAAGGGGACATGGTCCTGCTCTATAACCTTAAAAAAAGACCCAAATCCTTTCACTATTTTCAAAATGACCACGGGTGTCCCACCTAGAAACATTGGATAAAGTCCAAATGGAAGGATTATGGGAGAAAGCTTAAAAAGTTATACACGGACCTCTTTCCTACAAACAACTTGAAGCCATCCACTTGGCTGAGGAAACTAGAAAAAAGGAGATCAAAATGAAGAAATAGGCTCAACGTGAAGCCAAAGCTCGTGAAGAAAAAGCAAAACTAAGGAGAGGCATAGTGCCTATTCACATGGCTATAGTAGACAATGATGATGGGGAAGAAAAAGTGAAGCCCGAAAGGCTTTGATTGGGATTGAAAACAAAGGAAAAGGGATAGCCAAAATTGCCCTATTGGATATAGAAGCACATAGAAAGTCGATGTCCTATGATACTTGATCTCATTAGGGAAGCCAATCTTTGAGCTGACAAAGACATTAGTGCAACCCATTTCAGGATTATACATCATTGTGAAGGATTTGTAGAGCTTGATTTCCACATAAACTCTTATCTCATGGAAGGTAGCCAAATTCTTATCCTGTGGAAGGTAGTTTCTTTATTAATCACAATCTTGCCAACAAATGAAATATACTGGCCCCATGAGTTGTTTGAACAACTCATTGAGCTCGAAAAACTAGAAGAGGCTATGTTATACTCTTTGGTGGGGATGTAAGAAAATGAGGAAAAGATGGTTTGATATGAATATCAAAACCAGGAGATTTTACGAAGGGGATCTAGACATTAACCTCAAAAAACAAAAGAGAACTCAAGCTTATAGGAATGGGTCCTTTTAGTATTTACAAAATGATCACAGGAAGAGTTGTCTTGTCTAGAAACATTGGATGGAGTCCAAATGGAAGGATTATGGGAGCAAGCTTAAAAAGTTATATGGATCCCTTTCCTATGAACAACTTAAAGCCATCCACTTATTTGAGGAAACTAGAAAAAAGGAGAGCAAAATGAAGAAATTGGCTCAACATGAATCCAAGGGTGAGGAAACTAGAGAAAAGGAGAGTAAAATGAAGAAATTGGCTCAACACAAAGCCAAGGAGAGCAAAATGAAGAAACTGGCTCAACGTGAAGCCAAGGAGAGAAAAATGAAGAAACTAGCTCAACATAAGCCAAGGACAAAATGAATAAACTTGCTCAACACAAAGCCAAGGCTCGAAAGAAAAACAAAAACTGACGAGAGGCATCATGCTTGTCCACATGGCTATAATAGACAATGATGACAAGCAAGAAGAAGTAAAGTCCACAAGGCTTTGCTTGGGCATTCAAACAAAGGAAAAGGGTATAGCCAAACTTTCCCTAATGGATATAGGAGTAGCTAGAAAGTTGATGTTAAATGTGACTTGGATCTTATTAGGGAAACCAATCCTTAAGCCTACAAAGGCATTAGTACAAACCGTTTCAGGATTGTACATGATTGTGAAGGATTTGTAGAGCTTGATTTCCATATAAACTCATAGTAGCCAAGAAAATGGAATGGAGTGGTCATGAGTTATCTAAATGACCCATCAAGCTTGATTTCCATATAAACTTATATCCCATGGAAGGTAGTTTCTTTATCAATCCCAACCTTAAGATTAGCCAAGAAAATGGAATGGAGTGGTCATGAGTTATCTAAATGACCCATCAAGCTCGAAAAACTAGAAGAGGCTAGGTTACACTCTTTGGTGGGGATCTAACAAAAGGAGGAAAAGATGGTTTGATACAAACATCAAAACCTAGAGGTTTAAGGAAAGGAATCTAGTCCTGGTCTATAATCTCCAAAAAACAAAAGAAAACTCAAGCTTATGGGAATAGGCCCTTTCAAGATTTACAAAATGACCACCACAAGAGGATTCACCCTATCTAGAAACATTGGATGGTGGATGGAGTCCAAATGGAAGGATTATGGGAGTAAGATAAAAAAGTTATACGGATTGCTTTCCTATAAACAACTAGAAGCCATCCATTTGTTTGAGGAAAAAGGAGAGAGAAATTAATAAATAGGCTTAACACAAAGCCAAGTCTCGCAAAGAAAAAGCAAAATCGAGGAGAGGCATTGTGCATGTCCACATGGCTATAGTAGACAACGAAGAAGAGGTGAAGCTTGTAAGGTTCTCCTTGGGCTTCAAAATAAAGGAAAATGGCATACCAAACTTGCCTTGTTGTATATAGGATCAGGTAGAAAGTTGATGTCCTATGAGACTTGGATCATGTTAAGGAAACCAATCCTTGAGCCTACAAAGCATTAGTGCAAACCATTTCAGGATTGTACATGATTGTGAAGGATTTGTACAGCTTGATTTCCACATAAACTCTTATCATGTGAAAGGTAGTTTCTTTATCAATCCCAAACATAAGGGTAGCCAAGCAAATGGAATGGTCTAGCCATGAGTAGTCTGAACCACTCACCCAGCTCAAAAAACTAGAAGAGGCTAGGTCACACTCTTTGGTGGGGATTTAAGAAAAGGAGAAAAAAAGGGTTTGATTCGAACATCAAAACCAAGAGTTTTAAGGAAGGGGACCTGGTCCTATTCTACAACCTCAAAAAAAATAAAAAAATACTCGAGATTACAAGAATGGGTCCTTTCAGATATGTTTTAAGGAAGGGGATTGGTCCTATTGTACAACCTAAAAAAAAAACAAAAACTCAAGCATACAGGAATGGGTCCTTTCAGGATTTACAAAATGACCCTATCCCGCCTAGAAACATTAGATGGAGTCCAAATGGAAGGGATTATGGGAAAAAGGTTAAAAATTTCTGACCTCTTTCTATGAACAACTTGAAGCCATCCACAAACTAGAAAAAAAAGGAGAGAAAAATGAAGAAACCGGTTGAACATGAAGCTAAGCATCATGAAGAAAAAGAAAAACTAAGGAGAGGCATTGTACATGTCCATGTGACTATGGTAGAAAATGATGATAGGGAAGAAGAAGTAAAACCCAAAAGGCTTTTCTTGGGCGCTTCAAAATAAAGGAAAAGGGTATATCCAAACTTGCACTATTGGATATAGATGTAGGTACAAGGTTGATGTACGAGACTTGGATCTCATTAGGGAAACTAATCCTTAAGCCTACAAAGGCATTAGTGCATGTTGCACATGATTGTGAATGATTTGTAGAGCTTGATTTCCACATACATAAACTCTTATCATGTGAAAGGTAGTCTCTTTATCAATACTAACCGTAAGGGTAGCCAAGAAAATGGAATGGACTAGCCAACCATGAGTTATCTTTAAATGACTCACCAAGCTCAAAAAACTAGAAGACACTAGGCTACACTCTTTGGTAGGGATGTAAGAAAAGGAAGAAAAGATGGTTTGATTTGAACATCAAAACCAACATGTTTAAGGGAGGGGACATGGTCCTCCTCTACAACCTTAAAAGAAAAAAATAAAAATCAAGCTTATGGGGTGGGTCCTTTCAGGATTTACAATTGGACCACAAGAGGAGTTGTCCCACCTAGAAACATTGGTGGATATTGTCCAAATATAAGGATTATGGGAGAAAGCTTAAAAATTTATACAACCCTCTTTCCTATGAACAACTTGAAGCCATCAATGTGGTTGAAGAAGCTAGAAAAAAGGAGAGCGAAATGAAGAAACAAGCTCAATGCAAAGCCAAGGCTTGCAAAGAAAAAGCAAAGCCAAGGCTTGCAAAGAAAAAGCAAAACTCAGGAGAGGTATTGTGCTTGTCCATATGGATATAGTAGACAATGATGATGAGGAAGAAGAAGTGAAGCTTGAAAGGCTTTTCTTGGGCTTCAAAACAAAGTAGGGTCAGCATCTTTTTCAGTATTTTGTTTAATTAGGGTCAGTTCTCCTAGGCCTATATCTTCAGATAGATTTATGTGATACTAAAGTAGAGAGAGTGTTAGTGTAGACAAAAACAAGGTAAGAGTTTGAGGAGGGGCCCGAGGAGTTACTAGAAGAGGTGACCTAACTTAGAGGCGCCCTCAAGGAGGGGGCGGAGATTATCGTTAGGCTCCAGCCGCTGACTTCTATCTTGGACCACCAGCCAATGCTCTAACTCTTGTAGGCGGGAGTCAGTGTTGCTAAGGAGGTTTGAAATTGCCATTTCTCGGACCATCCTTGCAGCATCTAATTCCTTGAATCTTCTGGTTGCATCCTCTTGGGTCCGCCTGGCCGTTGCTTCTCTTTCATGAGCTTCGGTGATTTGTTGGAGCCTTTGGGAAACTAGCTCCTGAATGTCATTTAGTTGTTGTGTAAGTTGCTATGCCATTGCCTCTTGGTGTGCTAACTCTTTTCTTTGTACTTTGGCCTGGCTTTCACTTATTGTGTCATTAAGTGTTCTAATCTTTTCTGCATGGGCCTTGTTTGTTTGTTCCCTCTCGTGTTGTAAATGAGTTGCCCTTTCCTCTGCTGCCTTTAGCTGTGCTATTAGTTGCTGGATTTGGCATTGCAAATATTCTTCTTCGGCCCTGGCATTGGTTTGGAGCTCTTGTATTTGGTGTGCATGAAGTGTAGTGAGCTCATTTGTGTGGGTGACCTCTTTCTAAAGCTGCTCCTTAACTTGTTCTAATTTTGCATTGAGGTCCACATTTTCCTTGATTCTTTGCAGGATTGTTTGGCTGAGGACCATGTTATTGCTTTCCAGGGCTTTATACTTGTTCTCTTGCTCCTCCGTGGCCTTCAAGATCTTTATGATTACATCTTTATGGGTAGCTTTAGCTGCTCTGCTGCCAAGTTGTTGTCTTTTAATTTTTGCACTTGTGTGGATGCATCATTAACCTATTTCCAGAGGGTGGCGTTATGGTCGTGGAGCATGTGCATTGTGAGGAGGTGGCATTGCCAAACCTTTTCTTCTTGCTCCTAGATTGCACTTGTGCTTGCTTCTTCTTCCAGCCCAATCTATGGTTGGTTGAGTAGCTCATCTAGTCTTTCTATGGTCTCTTGCAAGAATTGTTGATAGTCTATGTTCTGCAAGGAGGCAAGCTAGGGTATTCTTACTTATCTTCCAACTACCTTCTCTTGCTTGGACTGGATGGCTCTAGACTTCGTTGTCTTTTGCTTGCATCAATTGGGGCCTCTGTTTCTTGTACTGGAGGTGTGGCCGCCTCAACGCCTCTTCTTTCCTCAGCCTGTATTGGTGCTTCTTGTTCGGGTGTGCTGTCTCTGTTGGCGTGTCTACCAGAGTTGATTCTTTGAGGGGAGATAGATTTGTAAATATTAGTTAAGCCGGGCTTGTCGGAGGAGTAACTTGTGGGGCAGGGGCTCCTGTGTGGCAGTGGTGTCTTGCAATGCCTCTTGGTATGTTCAGATTTCCTTGGCCACTTCCGCTTCTAATCCCTATGACTCAGCAACTATATCTAGAATTGCTCCCCTCATCTTCTTATCTGTCTTCTTCGTTCGGCCTTTCTTGATTTCCTTTATGATTTCCTGGGTCTCCATCAGGATAGCCTACCCCTCTTGCATATCTTCAACTGTTAATTTGGGTTGTTCTGGCAGTAGTGCCAACTGCAAGTGCTCCTCTGGTTTCGATCTTTGGGAGAGGCCTTTTTGCTACGTGATTTAGAACTTGTGTGAGTAGGTATGGGTTACAGATTTTGGATTGGTGGGCCTTTATGTATTTCTCTATCTCTTTATGGACATAGTAGGCCCAGTCTTCTTCTTTCTCCTCATGTACTTTTGCAATCCTGTTCAAGGTGACCGTGTTATATCTGTCCACGGGCTTCACCTGTATCATCAAGGACATGGCCCTGCAAGCTTTTTCCATAGTCTCATCCTGGATGTTTTTGTACTCGGCCCCATTTGAGTTGTAAGAACTTTTCTTGAGGATTGGATCTAGAGGCATTTTGTTGATGGCATGTGCGTGGACCTTGACTGGGGCGACAGAAGTGCCGCCAGATTTGGTGATGGTTCCCGTTTTGGTGCCCTTGTCATAGGTCTTGAGGTATTCAGTGCAGTGTTTTGTGTCGCCTTGGGAGTATCTATGCCATTTTCCCCAAACCAAACTTGTCCTTTGCTTTGACTTCGGCCTCCTCTAGAATTTGGAGGCATTATGGGCTCGTGTAATGTAGGGCTACCTTTCCATGGGCCGTGAGAGCTTCTTTGCTGATGATGGCCCCATGGAAGGTATGGGCATAAGGGCCCAAAAAGTTTAACTTTGGGACCCGCACACTGGCCTCTTTCTCTGACGTGCTGGGGATCGAGTGGTGCTGGCTTGAGTCTTAGCTAGGGTCTCGAGAGCTTTTGACTTTGAGGCCAACATCTGTAATGCGGAAGCTTGTCCAAGAAGATTACGGCGCCCACAATGGAAGAACGGCGTGGTGATGCGACGGCTTGGCGACTACCCTGATAACAGCATTCTATTGTCAAATATAATGGTTTTATTTGATTTAGGGTGCACACATTGTAAATGCCACAAGTATGCTTGATAAATACTTTGGTATGGTAGATAGGCTAGTGATATGGAAAATAAAAGTGGGCCTTCATGCTCACATGGATTTTAATTGTATTATTAATATAGTATGCTTGATAAATACTTTGGTATGGTAGATAGGCTAGTGATGTGGAAAATAAAAGTGGGCCTTCATGCTCACATGGATTTTAATTGTATTATTTATATAGTATTCACCATAAGGCTACAAGTTGGGGAGTGTGGAAGGCATGTGGAGGAGTGTGTGTGTAGGTGCATAATTGGGAAAGATTCTTCTAGAATGCCTACATGGAAGAGGAGAATTCCTCCATGTGTAAGTGGGATCTCCACCTACATGCCACTTAGACTTGGCTATTATTTCATCACACTTTCAAAGTCAAAAAGTCTTCAATTTGATAATCAAGAGAAGACTTAGCCTAAGAGGACAATTGATGGGTCACTGAAGGGTTGAAGATTTTTATGTTGTAATTTGTAACAATGGAAGAGAGGGTGATTCTCCACCTATAAAAGGAGCCCTCCTCTCCCTTTCAAATCAAGGAATGAGCCTCCTCAACTGAGCATTTTGTGTCATTGCCATTCTCTTATCTTCAAACCCTTATTCAAACACACACTCTCTTTACATGTGAATGTCTCATTTAGCATTAGCTCCTCATGCTTAACCCAATTTTGGATCTCTTTGATGATTCATGATAAGTGGGATAAGGAGTTATTATCTTGGTGGGCCTGTGACTTCCCAAGGTAGCGCTTGCCTTATTGTCGCCCTCCTTTGGAGGTACCAATAGTTTTAGTAGCGGGGGGGTAATGAGCATGTGGAAAGACTTTGGGGACCATAGGTAAATCTTTATAATTGTCCCCTGAGCAATGTTAACCCTTACCCTCTAGCTTGAATCATGAAGGAGATGAAAGGCAAGAGGCTATGTGAAAATTGAGGTTTCATGCAAAGAGAGGGAAGTGCAGTTTTTGTGGTCTAATACCCAAATTAAAACCCTGATAATTACCCAATTTTTGTGGTCTAATACCAAAAATTTAAACCCCGATAATTACTCATTACTCGGGTATTGGTTTCTAAAATTGATCATATGGCTAGGAAGCTCTTTATATGCTCTTTCAACTCATATAACTAATTTCTTAATTCTTTACTTCATTAATGATCTGAGTTTCTCCCAAAGTTGCTAACTCTTAGGCGAATTTTGGCAGCTTTATAGTCTTGTAGTAAAATGCTCATAACTTTTCGCTCGGTTGCCCGTTTTTGAAAGTTTTTATATAGGCGCGAAGCTCTCTTCAAGCTTTATGTACCCATGTAATCCTCTTTTGCACAATCAATATGGATTGAAAACTGCAATTCTCTGTGTATCTCTATTTTTGTTATAGACTTTTGGCCATTCTTTCTTCTTAATAATGATTAATTTCTCCTAATCTCTTATCAAAAGGCAAATCCCATGTGTCTTATCCTCTTGTAAGTGATTGCTATATTCTTTTGCTTTAATATGTTCCATCTAAATCGTCCAATTCAAACGGATGAATCTTACCAACATTCCTCGTATGTTTCTGTTCACATAATCCTGAGTCGGAAGATTTTCTTCCAACAAAGAATTGCCCTCTTGTTTGGAGCTGCAAGATTGGCAGAAATTCTTGCTTCTCCTGAGCCTTTCATCTTTCCTTTTATGAATTATGATCTCACCTTTGATGTGTTTATCTTTATCTTAGCCTAGGGAAAGAAAGGGAGGTGAGGAGGCTGTGAGGTTTCATACAAGTGTGTTTTGATTCTAAGAAGTGACCGAAGTCAAAACCCGAACTTTGTGTCACATCTTTTGGTGGAGTTGACGGGCAGGTTCTAATTAGAATTATTCTATTTTAACCTCAAGGTCCCACATGATTAAAGGAAAGTTATTTTGAAATAAGTAAATTTTCCTTGTTGCTACTCATCTTTTGGTGCAAGATGTTCAACATTCCGGTGTTCCAAGGATCGGAAGGAGAAGACCCGGGGAGTTATCTCTGAGAGTTTAACCGAGCATGCCGCTTGACAGGTTGGTCTATGAAGGAGAGGGCAGAAATACTTCTAGATTTCTTGGAGGGTGTGGCCTTAACTTGGTAGAGGCTTTCCCAGAGGAGTCCAAAAATGATTGGGAAAGGTTGACCAAAGCAATGAAGGAGAGATTTTGGACAGTGGAGTCACCAAATGCTTTACTATTGCAATTGGATGAAATTTTTCAAAAGGAAGGAGAGTCAGTTTCTGCCTTTTCAGTGAGGTATGAAGCCTTGTTCATCAAATATCAATAAGCTGCTTTACATGTTGTTGCTTCTTCTTCTTCACCTTCTATGGGAGATTCAAAGAGTTCTTTAGCAATGGAGCACCTTAAGATGAGCAAGTTTATTGGATCCCCGCTTATATGGAAAAGTTCTTAGCAAAGATCCCACTAATTTTAAAGAGGCTCTTCGTATTGCTTTGAAGAAGGAGGCCACTCTTTATCCACATTCCAATCTTCTCCGAGTGTGCCGACCTCACCACGAGTAGAGATAGCCTCAACATCTCAGGTACAAGCTCCATCCTTGGATCATAACATTGCACAACTTATGGCAGAATATTTTGATTTGAAGTTACACTTAATCAATGCAAGGCCACCTAGGGTTCCACGAGTTGAGGATAAACCTAGGGATAGAAGTAGTGTCACATGCTATGAATGTCAAGAGAAGGGGCACTATCACACTGAGTGTCCAAAATTGAGGAAAAGAGAGGATAAAAGTTTAGCTTTTTAGAGGAAACATGCTCAGAAGAAGAAGAGGAAACATTGATGCCATTAATGGCAAAAAGGGGTCGTAAAACTAGAAGCCAGGAAGAAGAAGAACAAGAAGATAAATCTGAAGAAGAGGAGAAAAATAATAAGAAGAAGAAGTCGTCTATTAGGAGAAAAATTGGACAATCTGACTTTCCTCTTGGACAAGGATCTCTTAGTTATGACCTCTTAATAGATCTTAGGGAGAAAATGGCACAAATCACATTTGGGCAGCTGTTGGGACTCTCTCCAAAGCTCAGAAAGGAATGGGGTAAGCTGGC